>NC_063188.1:71459475-71563174 GCF_023159225.1 Perognathus longimembris pacificus | reverse complement strand
GATTAACTGGGTTGCGGCCCTGCGTAGGTCCGGGTCTGGAAACCCCTTCCACCCCCTTGTACAGCCCCAAAGTAGTACAAGCCATCTCCTGCCACCTGAATCGGCTTGAAAGCTAAAAAGGTTTCTTGCCTCTTCTTGCGGGGTGGGGGTGGGGGGTTCATCTTGTACCTACTGGCTTAGAACATGTTCCCTTCATCGCCCGAGTTTTATGTGGCACCCTCTGTGGCGGGAGTGATGGGGCTAAACTGTAAATTGCCTCGCCCACTGGCCCCTCCCGCCAAAAGAGGCGCGTCTAGAGCCGACTGGTGGCTGCTTTGCCGGCGGATCCCCGCCAGTCTGGCTACTTTAGGTTTCCCAGGTTTAGTTGAACCCAACGGGAAATATGGGGCTGTGGCTAATTTATCTGTGTCCTCTACACCCAAATGGCACACTTCTTTAATCCAGCGTCCCCTCCCGCTAATTTTAGATTGGTACATTCCATTGCCATTTAAAAGCTCCTTGGGTGGCGGCATTTTTGAATTTCAAACCTTGCGCTCCAGTCTTCAGAGTTCAAGTTCATGGGAGTTCCGATCCCCTACTCAAACATGATTGCTTGAACTTGCCCCTTTCCTACCGCCGAAATGGTCAAAAGTCTGAAAGTCATTTGCTTACTAAGTTTGTTGATTGCTTTAATATTTACTAGGAGTTGTTCATGCTGTGCAATTAGTGGAGAATCGAATAGACTGAGCCCATGCTCTTAAAGAACGTATATTCTGATGAGGAAAGTAGAGAATAAGTTAATTTTAGACCATTATAAGTTCTGTGCAGGAAATGGGTCAAATTGACATGATGGAGTGACTTAAATGGTGTCTTTTGGATGAGTGGTCAGTTAAGGCCTCTATTTCCTATCTCAGCTCCTCATCTCTAAATGGATTGCTCTCACCTATCCCCAGAAGTAGTTTATTGGGAATCCTGTGCTGTTTCTTCACCCCAGAAATGTTCTAGCTGAATCATTATCCTGAGGGGGTACCCTTGCTGTGAAGCTTCACTGGAGTCTTCCTTGTGTTTGGCTTTTTGCTTAGAGCAGTTTCTGAACCTTGGCCCTTCAGTCTCATTAATTTGTTATGAGGTTTGTGTTGTGTATTGTAGTATGCTTTGGCAGCATTCTTGGCTTCTACCCACTAGATGGAAATACTACCACTCCTCAGGTATGACCTTCAAAAATGTCTCCAGACATTGCCATTTGTCTTGAGGGGCACATAATCAGACCCTCCCCTTCCACCTCTTAAGCATCACAGGCCTAGAGGGTTACAGTTCTTAGTTCCACCAGTTTCTTAAGCTTTTGGTGTGGTGCCTGTAATAGGAAAAGCCAGGATGCAGCTCTTGCCATTGAGTCACCTCTGCATTGGTATATTTTTCTATCCAACTGTTGTAAAAAGGTCCTTGATACCTCCACCATTCCCCATTCTTCAAGGCCCACCTCTCTTGATTCCCCCTAGTGAATTATATTCATACTCTATATTTTTGTATCTTCATTACTGGTTTGTATGGGCTTTAAGGCCTTCCTGAAAATGTTTTATCCATATACGGTTCAGACTATATATTACAGAAATGTTTTCAATATTTAATAATTATGAGTAAAGAAGCTTTTGATTGTGAGATGTTCTTGTCATCTTTGAATATCATGGGAAAGGCCCAGAAGTTGGAATTTGGTACTTCAAAAACAAACTCCTGGTTTTGTCCTAAGGCTTATGTTCAGGGCCTGGGCACTATCCCTGATCTTTTGTGCTCAAGGCTAGCACTGTACCGCTTGAGGCACCATTCTACTTCTGACTTTTTGGTGATTAATTGGGGCTAAGAGTCTCATTGATTTTCTTGCCCAGCTGACTTCAAACCATGATCTTCATATATCAGCCTCCTAAGTAGGTAGGATTACAGGCATGAGTCCTCAGTGCCTGGCACAAATCAAATTTTAATGATGGCTCATGACTATAATTCTAACTACTCAAGAAGCTGATAATTGAGGATCACCGTTCGAAGCCAGCCGAAAGTCTGTGAGATTTTTTTTTTTGGCAGTCCTGGGGCTTGAACTCAGGGCCTAGGCCTTTCCCTGAGCATCATTTGCTCAAGGCTAGCACTCTACCACTTGAACCCAGGGCTTTATACATGCTAGGCAAGCACTCCACTAAGCCACATTCCCAGCCCTATGAAACTCCAATTAACACTAGAAAACCAAAAGTGCTGCTGTGGTTCAGTGTGGTAGAGCACTAGCTTTGAGTGAAAAAGCTCAGGAACAGTTATAGTGCCTATGCCCTGAGTTCAAGCCCCATGACTACCACTACCACCACCACTAACAACAACAAAAAGAGGCTGAGATATGAGGACCATGGTTTGAAGTCAGCCCAGGAAGGAAAATTCATAACTCTTTATTTTCAAAACAACTCCCAGTAATGCAGTACTATATGTTTGGCTCAAGTGGTAGAGCACCGGAATGGAAGTGTGAGGCCCAGAGTTCAAGCTATGATATTGGCACAAAAATTAATGATGGATTTCCATATTTAATATGCATATTAACAGTTTTTAAGTTGCATGTTGACCCAATGTGAAGAGTTGTCTGTTTTATGCTTTGAGTAAAAAGAGGAAGATTTGCTGGCTGCTGTTTGCTCAAGGCCCTGTAATCCTAGCTACTCAGGAGGCTGAGATCTGAGGAAAGTGGTTGGAAGCCAGCCCATACAAGAAAATTTGTGAGACTCTTATCTCCAATTAACCACCATAAAACCAGAAGTTACACTATGGCTAAAGTGGTAGAGTGCTAGCCTTGAGAGAAAAAGACCCTGAATTAAAGCCCCACAACCAAAAAAAAAGAGGAAGATTTGCATTCCATTGTTACTCTGTTATGTGTTGTTACATGTACCTTTTCTTTTAGAAAGGATTAATTATAATTATTTACACCAAAAAAGAAAATAAGCTGCAGACTTAATGACATTTCACTCCTAAGTACTTTAGTATTCGTTTTTTTTTTTTTTGCCAGTTCTGAGGCGTGGGCTCAGGGCCTGAGCACTGTCTCTGGATTCTTTTTTGCTCAAGGCTAGCATTCTACCACTTGAGCCCCGGCGCCACTTCTGGCCTTTTCTGTTTATGTGGTGTTTAGGAATCAGACCTAGGGTTTCATGAAGCATGCTAGGTAAGCTCTACCAATAAGCCACATTCCCAGTCCCTTTAGTATTCATTCATTTCTTATAATAACCAGTCTCCTGTATTTTTATTCTGTTATCACTAAGAAAATTAATTTCATTATGTCATTAATTATCCAGTTTTTATTTGAGTTTCCTTGATTGCTCCCCAGAAAGTTTTCTGGTATTTTGTGGAGCCAGAGTTCATATTCTAAAGTTGGAGGTGGTGTTGCACACCTGTAACATAATCCCAGTGCTTGGAAAGCTGAGGCAGGATTGTGAGTTCCAGGCTAGCCTGGGCTAAATAATGAGATCCTATCTCACGAAGAAAAAGAAAGGATGGAATAGAGTAATTACCTTAAAAAAAAGATCTAGAATGGCTTTTTTTATCCCTTTAAACGTTCTATTTTAATTTTTTTTCAGTATTGGGGACAAACCTGCGGTCTTGTGTATGCTAGACAAGTTTTGTACTTTCCAAATCTATACATTGAGGTTTCTGTGCTGGTATGGGTTTGAACTCAAGATCTTTCACTTGGCTTTTTTTGGCTCATGGCTAGGACTCTACCACTGGAGCCTGGTGCTTTCAGTTCCTTCACTTTGCTTCCTAATTGAAGATTTGTCTACTCAGGCTGGCTTTGGACCTCCTGAGCAGAGGCTACATTGAATTTTGAAAATAGGAGCAGGCCACTTGTCTTGTAAATATTTTTTAATCTGTTTATCCTGAGGTTTTCTCATGGTATAGTTTACCTGGTTCGTGTATCTGCATTTGTCCATGCTATTAAAGGTTGCAGAATGGCCTATTTTATGAACTTATTGTTTCCTTAAATGTGGTTCTAGTTTCTGGCTGCTATGGATAGTAACTACAAGGGGACTGTTTTTCTTGAGTCTTTGACCCAGAGCTTCGTAGATCCTGGAGTCCAGGTTTCTTCCCTTTCCATTTCTCTCTCCCTTTTTTTCCCTCTCCTCTCCCTCCCCCCTTCTTCCCTTCTTTCTGAGACAGTTCCAGGTGAGTCTTGAACTTAAATTCATTCTGCCTTAACTTCCTGAGTGCTGGGATTATTACAAGTGTGCACCACTCTAAGACTCAGATTTTCAGAGGGTAGAGAAATGTTCTCTCTTCCCAATAGACTGAGCACTACATGGCTAGGAGATATTACTGTTCTCAGTATCTCCTTTATTTTATTTCTTCCATTTCTTCTTCCTGATTTGCCTTCCTCTGTTTTGGCCCCTCCTCTCTTAGGTAAGTCAAATCTCATGGATGCCATCAGCTTTGTACTAGGAGAAAAAACCAGCAACCTGCGAGTAAAGACCTTGCGGGACCTGATTCATGGTGCTCCTGTGGGCAAGCCAGCTGCCAATAGAGCCTTTGTCAGCATGGTCTATTCTGAGGAAGGTGCTGAGGATCGCACCTTTGCCCGAGTCATTGTAGGTAAGTAAGGCTGGTCAGAAGGCTTCCTTTGGGTCCTAGGAGGTGGTTGAACTACTTGATGGAATAGGAGGGAAACCTGATCTCTGTCTTATAGGAGGCTCTTCTGAATACAAGATCAACAACAAAGTGGTCCAGCTACATGAATACAGTGAAGAGTTAGAGAAGTTGGGCATTCTCATCAAAGCTCGAAACTTCCTCGTCTTCCAGGTGGGCGCTTTAAACAATTATTGGCTATCTGTTTTTTTTTAAGCCCTTGTACCATCCCCTCTGGGTTCTGATATCATACCATGGGCTAATGTTGCACATTTTTGTCACTTGTGAGGCTTGAACTCAGGGCCTGGACACTGTTCCTGAGCTCTTGCTCAAGGCTAGTGCTCTGCAACTTTGAGCCACAGCCTTACTTCGGTTTTTTTTTTGCCAGTCCTGGGGCTTGGACTCAGGGTCTGAGCACTGTCCCTAGCTTCTTTTTGCTCAAGTCTAGCACTCTGCCACTTGAGCCAAAGCGCCACTTCTGGCCATTTTCTGTATATGTGGTGCTGGGGAATTGAACCCAGGGCCTCATGTATACAAGGCAAGCGCTCTTGCTATTAGGCCATATCCCCAGCCCCTTACTTCGGTTTTTGAGTGGTTAATTGGAAAGAAAAGTCTCCCAGGGACTTTTCTTTCCAGCTTGCTTCAAACCATTGCCCTCAGGGGCTGGGAATATGACCTAGTGGTAAAGTGGTCACCTCGCCTTGTATACATGAGGCCCTGGGTTCGATTCCTCAGCACCACATATATAGAAAAAAGCCTGAGGTGGCGCTGTGGTTCAAGAGGTAGAGTGTTAGCCTTGAGCAAAAAGAAGCCAGGGACAGTGCTCAGGCCCTGAGTCCACCCCCCAGGACTGGCAACAAAAATAAAACAAAACAAACAAAAAACACCCACTGTCCTCAGATCTCAGGGACTCAGACAATTCACACCTTTTTTATTGAATGCCTGATTCTAATCTGATCCCTTCTAATTTAACCCCTAGGCTAAGTATTATTTTATAAGAACACTGTTTCTTTCCTTTCTGTCTTTCTTTTTTTTTTTTGCCAGTCCTGGGCCTTGGACTCAGGGCCTGAGCACTGTCCCTGGCTTCTTTTTGCTCAAGGCTAGCACTCTGCCACTTGAGCCGCAGCGCCACTTCTGGCCATTTTCTGTATATGTGGTGCTGGGGAATCGAACCGAGGGCTTCATGTATACGAGGCAAGCGCCCTTGCCACTAGGCCATGTCCCCAGCCCCAAAATTCTTTGTACTTTTTTTTTTGCCAGTCCTGGGCCTTGGACTCAGGGCCTGAGCATTGTCCCTGGCTTCTTTTTGCTCAAGGCTATCACTCTGCCACTTGAGCCACAGCGCCACTTCTGGCTGTTTTCTATATATGTGGTACTGGGGAATTGAACACAGGGCTTCATGTATTACGGGGCAAGCACTCTTGCCACTGTTGTGCCAAGTCGCAAGACCACCACCAAGAAGACCACCGAGACTCAGACATTCCGAAATGCAATAGCAAGGCAAGGCTTTATTTAAGCGAGCAGCAACTCGGGCCTCGTCCTACCCACCGACACAGTGGAGGTTAGGAGGGAGCCCCGAGCTGTGATTACACAGGGCTTATAAAGGTAAAAAACAAAGTTACAAAAATCAGGTGTTCAAGCAAGCAAGATTAGGACACAGGTACAAATCTAATTGGCTCCAGTCAGAGTTAAGCATTCCCAGTGGTTAGAGTTTTAGACCAACTGGGCCCTAATGGGCTTGTCCTGGGTCTGCTCACAGGGCCTGCTTATCTCAGGTTCACGTGGTAAAGTGGGGTTCGCGTGGTAAAGTGGGGCCTGACTTCAAAGTTTGGCACTTCATTTCCCCCTTTTTCTTTTTGGTACCTTGGGAGCCAATCATGGCTCCATTCTGTCCATTTCAATGGCTTGCATGTCTAGGGGATGATATAGAGGTAAGGCATGGGCCAGTAGGGCCCAAAGTAGTATCTGAAAATAACTCTGGTCCCTTGGTTTTAAAGGGGGGCTGATGGGTGAAGATCATCCATCTTCTGTAACTTCTTCAGGCTGACTCAGGGGCGTTGACCTTACCTAGCCAGGAACCTATAACCTTACCAAGGGACTGCAGGATTACTGCAAACTGAAAATTAACTTTCAGCTATACAGACTTACCATTAGCTGTATAGTGTTTAGTATCCAAATGTAAGCAACAAAATAATACATAAACTTCTCAGCTGTGCTCTAAGGGTCGGGTGGCTATACCCGTATTCCTGAGCAAGCCCAAAACTACCTAAAATAAAGGGGTCACCTCCCTTTGGAGTGAGCTGCCAAAATAACATCAACACTAGCCAGGGTAGTAAGGAAAGAAGGCAAAAAGAAAATTATAACAATATTCAGTCTAACTTTCTTTTCTTGAGGCGAAGGCGAAGCAGCTGAGTTGGGTGCTTGGAGACCTCCCATGTTCCACCACGGTAGTCGTCGTCCAGGGCAAAGGGGTCAGCTGGCCTGGCGTGGAAGCAATGAACCCAAGTGGCGATGCTGTCTAGGGTTCCTTCCACCGTGGTTCTAAGGATTTCAGTCCCCTGGTCTGAATAAATGGGGGGTAGGGACAGAAACAGAATCTTATAATGCCTTAAGTTGGGGTCACATTCTTGTGCACGAGCTGCAAATAATCGAGTTTACACAAAAATTCAGCATCATCCAAATCAGCAAGCAATTCAGTCTGAAGGCTAGGGATAATGGGCGGGGCGTATCCGTACATTATTTCAAAAGGAGTAAAGCCAAGCTGATAGGGAGAATTTCTTCCTCTAAGCAGAGCAAAAGGAAGGAGTGACACCCAGTCTGCGCCAGTCTCTAAGGCCAGGTTAGTTAAGGTTTCTTTTAGAGTCTGATTCATTTTCTCTACCTGTCCTGAACTCTGGGGTCTATAAGCACAATGCAATTTCCAGTCCGTCCCCAGTGCTGCAGCTATTCCCTGACTTACTTTTGAGACGAAAGCCTGTCCGTTGTCTGACCCAATGGTGGATAGGAAGCCATACCTAGGTAGGATTTCTTCCAGGATCTTCTTAGCCACTACATTCGCAGTCTCATGCTTTTTTGGATAGGCTTCAACCATCCTGAAAATGTGTCTACAAAAACTAGCAAATATTTGTAATTTCTGTGAAATCTACTTCCCAATACATGCCTGGCCTATTCCCACAGAGGCGAGCTCCTTTAGTAATCTGTTGATTGGGGGCATTGGCAAGCTGACAGGCCTTGCAATTTTTAACAGTATCTTCAATAAGTTGATCTCCTTGTCTAATTTTCACTTTGGAATGTCGGAGCAAGTCCTGCATTCTTTGGGTTCCCATGTGAGAAGCTCAGTGGATACTCTTAAGGATCCCCTTACCCAGCCCTTGTGGCAGGATAAGTTTCCCTTCACAAGTTTTCCACCAGTCATTGTTTCCTTCTCTGTCCAGGGCTTTTGTGGGCCATGGGAATTTTCTTTATCCACTCCAAGCCTTCTTGGGAATACTGGGGCACAGGAGGCAAAGCTCATGGCCCTGGGTCTACTAAAGTCTCTTCCCAGGAACTCTGACTTGTCTGGCTGATTTAGGCACAGGGATTTTCAGCACAGTCTATGTGCATCTGACAGCCAACGCTTGCTCTCTTTTAATATGAAGCCCAGATAGGTGACATCAGGTTTACAAATTTGTGCCTTTTAACATTCTAGTTTGTAAAAGCTTTTTCCTGACTGGCTGGGGAACTGATCTCTGATGACCTTTGCAGGCCTTTAACAGATCTCAATGAGGACACAATCTCAGGTCGACAAGCTTTCTTTCCTGAACAGATGTATCAGCTTAAAATTCTCACTGCCAGTCAGAGCTTTGAGTAGATGCGAGGGGGTTGAGATTTTAAACTATCCTCTCATTTGACAAACTTACCCTTACTAACCACTATCACAAATGACTGGCAAGTTCCTGCCCAGTAGACAGACATGGGCATTAGGAAGGCATGCTTACGAACTATGCTTCTAGGACTTCCCAGCTTTGATTAACTTTTGAAAGGCCAAACAGGAGTGACTCTAGGATCTGACACCATCTCTGCCATCCAAGCAGTGGCTTACTGCCTCTGGATGCTCCATCACTTTTGTCCCAGGAGGAGTGACTTTCCACTGGACTTGGACTCAGGGCCTGAGTGCTGTCCCTCAGCTCTCCAGCTCAAGACTAGCACCCTACCACTTTGAGCTCCACACAACTCCGTTACCAGCACTCTGCTCACTGACTAGAGACAAGTCTCTCACAGGGACCTTTCTCTGCCCGGGCTGGCTTCGAACTGCAGATTTCAGATCAGTGAGTCTTACAAGAGGCCACTTTACTCCAATTAGAAGCAACAAGGTGGTCCACACAGAAGTAGTTTTTAAGCATGCTCTCTTACCTGGAACTTATTAAGGGCCAGTATTAGATCTTGACAAACTTGTAGGAATCACCTGTGCTTCTCTGTGGGCCTGCGGGAAACTGTTACAAAAAAACCTACAAAGAAGCTGGAATGGCAATTAAACATTTTGGTAGCTATAATTCTCCTTTTCTCACTTTGCAATAATTATTTAGGACAATTTTACTTCCAAATTCCTTATCTAGAAATGTATTCTTGATTTCCAAAGCCTTTTTAACACTAACATAACACTTTAGCTTTTATCTGCATTGGAAAAACTGAAGCTCACAGGCATTCTGAAACCAGGTGCCACCCTTTGCCTATGGGCTGCTTGTTTCAAAAAGAACCTCTTTTTTTTTCTTCAGTCCCAGTTACTACATGGCATGAAGACCTTTGAATATTTCCTTAATGCAGGAATTACAATTAGAAATACTTATCCATTTAGCTTTCCAATATATTAGTGAGAAACATTGGCCCATTTTGCCATTTCTTCCTACATACATAGAGTTAATGAGAGTTTACTTCTATCCCCATTAGTTTAGTATATATATCTATATATATATCCTTTTAAATCCAAATTTCTGACACTTAGCTCTGATTTTTTTTAAAATTTTAATTAAAGAACCCTGAGAAATCCTTTTTTAACTCTAGTTCCTCTTTAAAACAATGCAATAATACCTTTAAAGCATTTGGTAATGCCCAAACTTGATGACCATTTGAATTTAAACTTAAACTTAGTTTTGCATCATACTGCAGTCTTGAACATGTTCACACTCACATATGCACACACACATACATTTTCAAAAGATTGTAAAGCACGCTGAATAAGCATCGGCCGTACATTTTAAGACAAAAACCTTTAACAAATGATTTTAGCATTCTCCAGCCTCATTTTCCAGGGCTTGATAGTTTTAGTAAAACATTTTTAGTCTTAGTAAAACATTTTAGCACACCAAACAATTTTCTGCTTAAGAAGGCTGGGTGGGGGTCCCCCTAGAGTTCTTCTTTGCGGACACTCTCACTGATTGACTGATTGTGGGCTGTCACCTGTACATCTTTCCAGTGAGCTAAAAAGTAAAGTCCAGGGGAGTGGAAGGAACGTTCCCCATCATCCGTTTGTCAGTCAGGCACAGCGCAAGAAAGAAACACACAAAAATAATCACAGGCACAAAGACCAGACAACACTTACAGACAGACTTAGGGAGCCGCAGCTTCCAGGTTCGACTGTCTCTCCTGCCCCTGTGAGGGGGCAGACCACACAGTCTCACTGTGTCTCTCCTGCCCCTGTGAGGGGGCAGACCACACAGTCTTGAGGCTCTCTCTCTCCCGTTCCTGTGTAGGAGCGGACCAGACAACCCCGAATATAGAGTGGACTGGACGGGCGCCTGTTAGAAGGGCCTCCCGGTCCAGTCCTTCAGGTTCAGGGTGGTAGTGGGAAGCCTGAGCCCCCTGTGGAGAGCTTGAGATGTCCCCCAAGTCCTCCAGGACTGCCCATACAAGCGTGTCCACTCCGGCTGGTCCTTCACTACCTACAGGTTCAGATTCAGGCGGCTGAAACAGAAAACAAAACTACAAATCACACAGACACAGACACACAGAATGAACAGCGCTATTTTCTTACCTTCGGAGTCTGGGGTCTCGGGCCATCCTGGACGAGCCCCCAAATGTGCCAAGTCGCAAGACCACCACCAAGAAGACCACCAAGACTCAGACATTCTGAAATGCAAAAGCAAGGCAAGGCTTTATTTAAGCAAGCTGCAACTAGGGCCTCGTCCTCCCCACCGACACAGCGGAGGTTAGGAGGGAGCCTCAAGCTGTGATTACCTAGGGCTTATAAAGGCTAAGAACAAAGTTACAACAGTCAGGTGTTCAAGCAAGCAAGATTAGGATACAGGTACAAATCTGATTGGCTCAGGGTTCAATTCTAGGGGTGCTTAGAGTTCTAGACCGACTGGGCCCTAATGGGCTTGTCCTGGGTTTGTCACAGGGCCTGCTTATCTCAGGTTCGCATGGTAAAGTGGGGTTCATGTGGTAAAGTGGGGCCTGACTTCAAAGTCTGGCACTTCAGCACTAGTTATGGAGAACAGAGTTGATGAATTTCCCCTGAATAAATGAGTAAACAAGGGTTGCTGAGCTAGTTAAACTCTAATTGGAAGGGTGGTTTGACCTTTATCAGGGTGCTGTTGAGTCTATTGCCATGAAGAACCCCAAGGAGAGGACAGCTCTATTTGAAGAGATTAGTCGCTCTGGTGAGCTGGCACAGGAATATGATAAGCGAAAGAAGGAAATGGTGAAAGCTGAAGAAGATACACAGTTTAATTACCATCGTAAGAAAAATATTGCAGCTGAACGCAAGGAGGCCAAACAGGAGAAAGAAGAGGTAGGTATCATGTGCTGCCTCTTGGATCTTCGGGGCCAGGAGAGGACCAGTGCCTTACTGATGTATTCATTTTCATTCCCATTTGCACAGGCAGACCGTTACCAGCGCCTGAAGGATGAGGTGGTACGAGCTCAAGTACAGTTGCAGCTCTTCAAACTTTACCATAATGAAGTGGAAATTGAGAAGCTCAACAAAGAACTGGCCTCTAAGAACAAGGAGATTGAGAAGGACAAGAAACGTATGGACAAGGTAGAGGATGAGCTGAAGGAGAAGAAGAAAGAGCTGGGCAAAATGATGCGGGAGCAGCAGCAGATTGAGAAGGAGATCAAGTAAGAAGCAGATGTGGGCCTGTAACTTTTGGGCAACCAAGAGGATGTGCTGTTCCTTAGGGCTCCTGAGCCTAGATTCGAGTACTGATATATCAATTTTCCTATCTTCTCTTTGGCTTAACTTTGACGAGAATGCTTGACTTGTAATTTAATACAAGTAGAATATTTAAGTCCTGAAGCTCAGGGTAGACAAGTGGTCAGAGGAGGAAGAATTTGGAAGGATTGGTGCGTGACCTTGCCAAGTGAGAGGAAACAATGGGAAGTATAGCCAGTAGAGTGACCAAGAAAGCTGTCCTAGAAGATGAGCATTGAGTCTAGAAGGTAAAGGACAGGGGCTGGGAATGTGGCCTAGGTTCAATTCCTCAGCACCACATAAACAGAAAGAGCCAGAAGTGGCACTGTGGCTCAAGTGGCAGAGTGCTACCTTGAGCAAAAAGAAGCCAAGGACAGTGCTCAGGCCCTGAGTTTAAGCCCCAGGACTGGCCAAAAACAATTAAAAAAAAGAAGGTAAGGACAGGAATTTGAAATGGCTAGATCAGATGAAGGTCAAATGTGAGGCCTGGCCTATCAGGATGGTAGATTTACCTTAGGTAGTGGCTGGAATGCCACACTGAAACTATAGTAAAGACTGACACCTTTTTTTGAGGATCTGTGCATGTCAAGGCCTCCCCCCCTCCTTTTTTTTTTTACCTATACTATGGCTTAAACTCAGGTTTTCACACCCTCATTTGCATATGGCTGGACCTCTGCTACTTGAGACATGCCTCTAATCTGGCTTTTTGCTAACTAATTAGAGCTAGACTCTTACAGACTTTCTTCCTCAGCTGGATTTAAAACCAATATCCTATGGATTCAGCCTCCTGAGTAGTTAAGGTTATAGGTATGAGTCACTGATGCTAGACTCCAGCCCTTATTGTTTTTGTGTGATGGTCCTAGGGCTTGAATTCATGGCCTGGGAGCTTAAGGTTAGTGCTCTACTATTTGAGCCACAGCTCTTCTTCTGGCTTTTTTTTTTTTTTTTTTTTTTTGGCCAGTCCTGGGGCTTGGACTCAGGGCCTGAGCACTGTCCCAGGCTTCTTTTTGCTCAAGGCTAGCACTCTGCCACTTGAGCCACAGCGCCACTTCTGGCCATTTTCTGCATATGTGGTGCTGGGGAATTGAACCCAGGGCCTCATGTATACGAGGCAAGCACTCTTGCCACTAGGCCATATCCCCAGCCCTCCTGGCTTTTTTGTGGTTAGTTGGAGATAAGATTCTCACAGACTTCCTTGCCTGGGCTGGCTTTGAACTATAATACTCAGATCTTCACCCTCCTGAGGAGCTAGGTGTATAGAAGTGAGCCACCAGAAGCTGGCTGGCCCTTGTTTTTGTAAGCAATTCTCTGAAGTTGGCTCAGGAATCCCTTTCTTTGTATGAAAAGCCTAGCCCCCCCCCCCCCCCCCCCCAGTGCCTACTAGTTGTCTCCTTTTCTGCGGCAATAGGGAGAAGGATTCAGAGCTGAATCAGAAGCGACCTCAGTACATCAAAGCTAAGGAGAATACCTCCCACAAGATTAAAAAGCTAGAAGCAGCAAAAAAATCTCTGCAGAATGCTCAGAAGCACTATAAGAAGCGTAAAGGTGATATGGATGAGCTGGAGAAGGAGATGTTATCTGTGGAGAAGGCACGGCAGGAGTTTGAAGAACGGATGGAAGAGGAGAGTCAGAGTCAAGGCAGAGACTTGACTCTGGAAGAGAATCAGGCAAGCCTGAAAAGAATTCATAAAGAGATCACTGGGCTGGCATGGGCTAACTTATTGATTCATCCTTGTCCTTTCCTGTTCCTAACACAGGTAAAGAAATACCATCGGTTGAAAGAAGAAGCCAGCAAGAGAGCAGCTACTTTGGCCCAAGAGCTGGAGAAGTTCAATAGAGACCAGAAAGCTGACCAGGACCGTCTGGATCTGGAAGAGCGGAAGAAAGTAGAAACAGAGGTAGGGAAGAGTTACAAGATTAGGATTTTGAGTATACCTCAGTGGCTGAGTATGTTGCTTAGCATAAATATGTGAAGCCCCAGCACTACAACCAACCAACCAAAAGATCAAAAAGAGTGATAGTCCTTAGAAAAGGAAATAGTGATAACAAGAAAGACAGTACTTTACATGTATTGGACACTGTTCTTTGCATATATTTCCTCACTTAAATTTTTATCTATTCCCTAAATATGAGATGGCTACTATTGTCCTCTCTTTCCAAATGTGGAAACTGTAGCATAGAGGTGTTGGACTTTTTCTGAGCATAGCCAGGATTTTAACCTGAGCAGTCTAGCTCACAAACACATGTTCTTACTATGTGTACTTCACGTAATGATGATAAACAGTTGTTCTCGCCGGGCGCTGGTGGCTCACGCCTGTAATCCTAGCTAATCAGGAGGCTGAGATCTGAGGATCACAGTTCAAAGCCAGCCCTGGCAAGAAAGTCTGTGAGACTCTTATCTCCATCTAACCACTCAAAACCCAGAAATGGCACTGTGGTTCAAAGTAGTAGAGCACTAGCCTTGAGCAAAAGAGCTCAAGGATAGTGCCCAGGCCCTGATTTCAAGCCCCATGACCAACAACAACAAAAATGTTCTTTTATGTCAAAAGCCTACAAATGTTCTAGACATTCTGCTGAGAACTTCTTTGAAATATTTAAAAGAATGTGGTGGCCATAAATATTAATAACTACCCTGTAGTAAGTACTTTAATATGCGTTTTATGAAATGGAAATTACCCACATTTTACAGAAGAACAAACAGGTTCAGAAAAAGTGTATGGAGCTTTACTTGGCCTTGCTTGGTTTTTCTTTTTTTTTTTTTGGGGGGGGGGTGGTACTGGGGATGAAACCCAGGATGTTGCACTTGCTAGTTGCTTTGCCACTGAGCTACATCCCAGCCTGGCCTTGCTTGGTTTGAATCTCTGTTTGGTTTGAAAACTTGGGCTGGATGTAATACTTATGAGAAGTTCTGGAGTCCTAAGAGTTACCAATTTATTAGCAGACCAAAGAGAACATGATATATCTGCATTTTTAGTAGGCCTCCTGCATTGTTGACAGATTGTCTTGGACTATTGGGCCCTTGGATGTATGAGTAGGCACATTGGGAATATAAGCCAGGGCACCATGGTCTTGTAGTTGATTGGATCAGCCCTTGATGGTCGAATATATTTATTGCTCAGGCCAAGATCAAGCAAAAGCTTCGAGAGATTGAAGAGAATCAGAAACGGATTGAGAAGCTGGAGGAATACATTACCACCAGCAAGTATGTGGTTCTGTAACCTTTCCTTTATCCTCTGTCTGTCCCCCCACCCCCCTTATTGTGCCTTGAAACTCAGGCTTTGGGGCTTTTAATTCTTAAGTCTTTGCATTCTCGCTTGGCTTTTTTTTGCTCAAGGCTGGCTCTATCACCTGAGCCACACCTCTACTTCCAGCTTTTTGCTGGTTAATTGGAGTTAAGAGGGTCTCAGATTTGTCTGTCTGGACTGGCTTTGAACCATGGTCCTTAGATCTCAGCTTCCTATGTAGCTAGGATTATGGGTGTGAGCTACTGGCACCTGTCTGCTTTTCTTCTAGGCCTGCCCTGCTCCTCTTTCAGGAAGACTACCAGTTTAGGAATATTATCACCAATCAGTGTATAACTCCTGTGTTCTCTCACTTTATAGACAATCCCTAGAGGAGCAGAAGAAATTAGAGGGAGAACTGACAGAGGAAGTGGAGATGGCCAAACGGCGTATTGACGAGATCAATAAGGAACTAAACCAGGTGATGGAGCAGTTGGGAGATGCCCGCATTGACCGCCAGGAGAGCAGTCGCCAGCAGCGAAAGGCAGAGATAATGGAAAGCATCAAGCGCCTTTACCCTGGCTCTGTGGTAAGACTGGAGAAGAAACTTGTTCACTGAGTACTTATTCAGACTCACTATCAAGCTTCTTCCAGCAGACCTGTGAGGACAAGGGGGTTAATCCTATTTCTATAGCTGGCTTGCCTAAAGAAGCACAGTTTATAAGTAGGAGAACTAAAATTTAGCCCCTAGTTGTCCTGACTCTTAAGCTTAAGCTTAAGCTTAAACTGTTTTTTTTTTTTTTTTTTTTGGCCAGTCCTGGGGCTTGGACTCAGGGCCTGAGCACTGTCCCTGGCTTATTTTTGCTCAAAGCTAGCACTCTGCCACTTGAGCCACAGCGCCACTTATGGCCATTTTCTGTATATGTGGTGCTGGGGAACTGAACCCAGGGCCTCACGTATATGAGGCAAGCACTCTTGCCACTAGGCCATATCCCCAGCCCCAAGCTTAAACTGTTTTTACTACACCAATCACATCTTACTGAAGGATTTTTCTTGCTGTGTGTCTACTCCTTTATTGGAGTAAGGAGGTGGAGGAAGCGTTTGGAATGTGGGGAGACCATGGGTCTGCATTTGCTCTTCAAGGAAGTAGCTGTGGGCAGTCTTGAGCTCCCTTGGCACGTGTCAGCCAGCCCATTAGCTTTTTTTTTTTTTTTTGGCCAGTCCTGGGGCTTGAAATCAAGGGCCTGAGTACTGTCCCAGGCTTCTTTTTGGTCAAGGCTAGCACTCTATCACTTGAGCCACAATAC
Source organism: Perognathus longimembris pacificus (assembly GCF_023159225.1). Lineage (NCBI taxonomy): Eukaryota > Metazoa > Chordata > Mammalia > Rodentia > Heteromyidae > Perognathus > Perognathus longimembris. The sequence goes on along the minus strand of NC_063188.1, from coordinate 71,546,861 downwards.
CACTTTTGGCTTTTTTCTGTATATGTGGTGCTGAGGAATCGAACCCAGGGCTTCATGTTTGCGAGGCAAGCACTCTATCACTAGGCCATATTCCCAGCCCCCAGCCCATTAGCTTTTAGGGATACCTAGGACTTTATCAGGTCTTTTTTTTTTTAGTGCCAGTTCTGGGCTCTAACTCAGAGCCTGTGCACTGTCCTTGAGCTTTTTTGCTTAAGGCTAGCATTCTACTACCACTGAAGCCCATAGCTCCACTTCTGGGATTTTAGTTTGTTTCGTTTTGTTTTTTTGGCCAGTCCTAGGCCGTGAACTCAGGGCCTGAGCACTGTCCCTGGCTTCTTTTTTGCTCAAGGCTAGCACTCTGCCACTTGAGCCACAGCGCCACTTCTGGCCATTTTCTGTGTATGTGGTGCTGAGGAATCGAACCCAGGGCCTCATGTATACGAGGCAAGCACTCTTGCCACTAGGCCATATCCCCAGCCCCACTTCTGGGATTTTGGTAGTTAACTGGAGATAAGAATCTCACGGACTTTCTTTCCTGGGCTGACTTAGAACTATTATCCTCAGATCTCAGCCTCCTGAGAAGCTAGGATTATAGGCATGAGGCACCAGCACCCATCTCACTTTCGAAATTTTATTGTGACATAAAAAAGACATTTTCTAGCTGGCCTCTCATCTCTTTCCTTAGCCTTTATGACCAAATTCTGAGTTCCCAGGTTCCCTGAATATTATCCTTTTATGGTATACTGTCCTGGGTTCAACTTAGTTGGGCTCCATAAATATTTCCTGGCCACTCTTAGGTACTAGGTACTGTTGAGGAAATAACTGTGAATTCAAATCAATCCTGTCTTTGAAGAACTTACCTATTACCTGGTAGTTCTCAGGGAATCATACCTGGGTAGAAGGGAAGGGAACTGGCAAAGGTTTCTTTTGTTGGGTGCTGGAGAGAATTTGAGATAATATCTATAAGATATAAGGTATCTTATAATGAATGTCTGGGTTTCACTGTTTTGTGAAATAGTTATGTTTGGAAAGGTGATTGTGGTTTTATATATGACATGAAATTGTTGCTGAAGAAGAATTATAGTTCTTTTCTGCATAGTATGGGGGCCCATGCTTATGGTCCTGTGTAAGGAAAAATAACCCAAAGTGCTTTTTTTTTTTTTTTTTTTGCAGTAATGGGATTTGAAGTGAGGGCCTTGTTCAAAGTGGTTTTCCTATTCTTACACAGCCAGTACAGCACTTCACTTCTGATACTAGATGTGTGTATAGGAAGGGTGGAAAGGAGTCTTCCCCCACACACCAAGGAATTCTTTATCAGATACTACCTGGATGGCCTATCAATTCAGTTCTATTGTCTACCTAGAGGCATCATCAGATTTCACAGGTTAAGTACTCAGTCCCACAAGATGTCAGTTACAAGCCCCAGGTTTGTGACTGTCATTGGGTTCCCTTGACCCTTCCCTGAGTTTGATTGATTTGCTAGAGTGGCTTACAGAACGTGGGGAAACACATTTACCAATTTCTTATAAAGGATACTGAGGGAGGAATAGCCAAATTGATGTGATGTATATCATAAGGCATGTGAGAAAGAGGTATGGAGTTTTTATGCTTGTTCAGCCATCCAGAAGCACCTTGAACAGTACAGCTTTAAATGTTTTATTTTTGCTGTTCTCGGGGTCCTGTACTAGCTAAGCAAGAACTTCATTGCTAAGCTAAGCACTTGAACCATGCCACTAGCCCTTGTAGCTTTTAAGCTTTTATGCTTCATATACATGCTTGATTAAATTATTGGCCATTCCTGATCAACTCAACCTTCAGCCCTGCTTTCTCCCCAGAGGTTGAGGGATGGTGCTGAAAACCTCATCCTCAGACTTGCCTTGAGTCTTTAGTAATTAGCTCCCATCCTAAAGCTACTTAAGAATGGCCAGTGATTAGTGAGCTCATCGTTACCACTCCAGTTTTTGGAGCTGAGTATCAAGAACTGGAGACGATGACTAAATGTGTATTTCTTAATATCACAGTCAGTCTTGTATCTTCAAACACAAATCCTCTATATCAAAATAATCATATAAATGAGAAAATACTGGCATTAATCCCATTCAGCCATTAATTAGTAATTAATCTAGTTCATCATCATATTATGTATGAAAATGTCTCCTGGGCTGAGGCTGCTAGGTTTCTAAGCTCCCATTAATCTTGTCAGGTCCCCAAAGCAGTCTTGGAAAACTTACAACTTTACCCATTCAGGCAACTGGTCTGATGTAATTGAGCTAAGAGATAATGTAATCTCTTGTTCTGAGCCCCTTTCAAGATGTTAATATAATATTGGGTTTCTGTTTTTATATAACTTTTTTATTCCTTCCTTAACCCTTTTTCTCTTACTCGAACTATTCTACTTTCGGAAGTAAAATTTAGATTGACTAATAACAGACAGCAATATTTATTCAGCAAGTGTCTCTTCTCAGTCAATTCCTGTCCATGTTAGAGTTACAGGAGTGTAGATCTTACAAAGTTGTTTAATAGGCAGTATAGCTATATTCATTGTTCCTGGTACAGATTTTAGGCTACTCTTCTTTGTGAATTGATAATTGAGATCCCCTCTGGGTTTTGATATCAAAACCTAGACTAATGGACTAATGTTGGACCTTTCTTTTTGACAGTTGTGGGGCTTGAGCTCAGGGTCTGGGTACTATCCCTGAGCTTCTTTTGCTCAAGGTTAGCACTCTGCCGCTTGAGCCACAGCTCTATTTCCAGCCTTTTTGGTAGACTATTGGAGATAAAGCATTGCATGAACTTTCTTGCCATGGTGAACTGCAATCCTCCTATGTCAGCCTCCTGAATAGCTAGGATTACAGGCATGAGCCACTATATTGCAAGGCTTGGAAATTGAAAAAAAAAATTTTTTTTTTGGCCAGTCCTGGGCCTTGGACTCAGGGCCTGATCACTGTCCCTGGCTTCTTCCCGCTCAAGGCTAGCACTCTGCCACTTTAGCCACAGCGCCCCCTCTGGCCGTTTTCCCTATATGTGGTGCTGGGGAATCGAACCGAGAGCTTCATGTGTAGGAGGCAAGCACTCTTGCCACTAGGCCATATCCCCAGCCTGGTAATTGAAATTTTTAAGCTTCCAAAAGCCTCATACTTCAGTTTCCCCCTTTTCCTTTACTCAGTATGGTCGCCTCATTGACCTCTGCCAGCCCACACAAAAGAAATACCAGATTGCTGTGACAAAGGTTTTGGGCAAGAACATGGATGCCATTATTGTAGACTCAGAGAAGACAGGCCGAGACTGTATTCAGTATATCAAGGAGCAGCGTGGGGAGCCTGAGACCTTCTTGCCTCTTGACTACCTGGAGGTGAGGCTTGTGGGCATGGGGTCGATATTATTTAAATCACTGCCTCTCACCTCCATACTATGTTCTGCTACTTACTAAGCTTTTTTCTACAGGTGAAACCTACAGATGAGAAACTACGGGAGCTGAAGGGAGCCAAGCTAGTGATTGATGTGATTCGCTATGAGCCACCTCATATCAAAAAAGCCTTGCAGTATGCTTGTGGCAATGCCCTTGTCTGTGACAATGTGGAGGATGCCCGTCGCATTGCCTTTGGAGGCCACCAACGTCACAAGGTGTGGATTCTCTTGTCCAGGTTGGAACTGGACAGCCTCATTACTGGAGATTCCAATATTCAGCTTTTCCTGTTTTCTTCCTACTGTATAGACGGTGGCACTGGATGGGACCCTGTTCCAGAAGTCAGGAGTCATCTCTGGTGGGGCCAGTGACCTGAAGGCCAAGGCACGGCGCTGGGATGAGAAAGCAGTGGACAAGTTGAAAGAGAAGAAGGAGCGTTTGACAGAAGAGCTGAAAGTAAGTCAAGGGAAATACTAGTCCTTAGAGGTAAAGGTCCTTAGCCCAGGTTGGCCACCTTACCAAGTCCTTTCTTGTCCCCTTCAGGAACAGATGAAAGCAAAGAGGAAAGAGGCAGAGCTGCGTCAGGTGCAGTCTCAGGCCCATGGACTGCAGATGCGACTCAAGTACTCACAGAGTGACCTGGAACAGACTAAGACAAGACATTTGGCTCTGAATCTCCAGGTGGGGCCTGGCCTTTAACTCTGTGTTCCAAAGGCCATTCTCATTTCTAGCCCAGATTTTTCAGGGTGAGGGGTGCCAGAGATTTGTTTCATTCTTCCCTCCCAGCCTATTCCAAGGAACCAAACATAGTAGAGCAAGATAACCATAGGTTTAGATCTTGACAGACAGAGCTTATCTTTATAACAGTAGGCACCTTACTTTCAGCATCAGTTTTGTCATCTTCATCCATAAAATGGGAATTAATATCTACTTTATAGGGTCATTGTGAAGATGGAATGAGCTGATACAAAGAGCTTAGCAATAGGTGCTCAGTAAATGTTACGAGCTATTATTAGTATAATTCATCAAAAATATTTGAATTTCTAAGGGTGAATTGAAGGTAACCTACAAGTTTGTGACAGTCATACTTGTCTTCCTAGTTCTTTGGAGGCTGAGGCAAGAAGATCAAGAGTTTGAGGCTATCATAGGTTATTTAGTGAGATCCTGTCTCAATAAATAAAATAAAAAAGAAAAGGCAGATTTCTGCATTGTGGTAATAAAGTTTGAATTCAGCTTTGGGCTTATTTGGCTTGCTAATTTGCTGCTCTGTCCTTCAAGTCATGTCTCCAACTCTTTCTTTTCTTTTCTTTTCTTTTTTTTTTTGTTTCAGTCCTAGGGCTTGAACTCAGCCTGCATGGCTTATTTATTGTTCAAGGCTAGAACTCTGCCACTTTAGCCATAGCTCTACTTCTGGCTTTTTGTTGATTCACTAGAGATAAGAGTTGGTTATGAACTTTCCTTCCTGGGCTGGCTTTGAACCACAGTCCTCAGATCTTAGCCTCCTGAGCAGCTAGGATTACAGGCGTGAGCCACTGGTACCTGGCTTCAATTTTTCTTTTTGCTAGTTGCTTTGGAGATTTAGTCTGTGGGCTTTTCTGGGCCAATTCTGAACCTTAAGCCTGCCTTTGGATATCAGCCTCCTGAATAGTTAGGATTACAGGTATGGACCACCAGCATTCAGCTATTTATGATTTCTCTTTTTTTTATTATTGGGTACTTTCCTAGCTTGCCTTGGAGGTAGTATATAGTATGTATTTGTGTAGTATATGTATGCATATATAGGCTTGCATGTATATAAATATGTGTGTATATGTCTATACATACATTATATGTATGCATATGGGTTCATGCATGTGTATAATTTCACCTTTTTATAAAATAAAGTCTAAATCCTAATATATCTCCAGGAATTTATAGATAAGGGACTTTGGACCTATCACCTAATAATATTTACTGTATGTTCACCCCTGTCTGAATTGGAGGCTAGGGAAGCCATGTGATGTCTTCAGTGAGAAATTTTAGAGACTAGGGCAGTAGTGCTAAGTCAGATTTTCTCATTCTGGGGAGAGCTAACCCTTCCTGACCATGAGGCTGGTGTTGTCGGGGTAGATATTTTTGTCGATGGAGCCTGGTATCTTGTTTTTCGATAAACTGCCTACAGGAAAAGTCCAAGCTGGAGAGTGAGCTGGCTAACTTTGGGCCTCGCATTAATGATATCAAGAGAATCATCCAAAGCCGAGAGAGGGAAATGAAGGACTTGAAGGAGAAGATGAACCAGGTTTGTAATGGGATCAGGCATACCAGCATGTGTATCAAGGCAGGACTGGTATTAGAAGCAGGATTCTGATCAAGAGGACTTCTCTCCTCCTTGACTACTTCCTTCAGGTAGAAGATGAGGTGTTTGAAGAGTTTTGTCGGGAGATTGGTGTGCGCAACATCCGAGAGTTTGAGGAAGAGAAGGTAAAGCGGCAGAATGAAATTGCCAAGAAGCGGTAAGTAGAATGATGGAAGAAGATAATGAAAGTGCCCTTGGTTGAACCTCTAACCTGACATCATGAAAGGCAGATGCTCTCAAAAGGCAGGGACCACCTCTTAGTAACATTCTTACTTATTGTTCGTTGGCCTTAAGGATAGGGAGACAGTGTGATACAGGATAGTATGTAAGAGTACTTGCATTTAGTTTACCTGATAAAAACAAAGTACACAACTATCTTGGATAGTTACTTGACTTCTCTAAACCACAATTCCTATGAAGTGGATAATAATAATAACCTATCTCGTTGCATTGTTGGGAGGGAATAATCCTTGTGAAATGTTTAGCATAATACTTAGTACCTACTAAGAGTGAAAAATAGCTTTTGTTTTGTCTTTGTGCTGATGTATGAAAGTGGAAGTGGAAAGAAGTTCTAGGTTGGAGGAATAGCCAGAACAAAACAAGCCTTTCCTTTCTTCATTTTAATTCATTCATTTAATAACCCTTACTTGAGCTTTTGTGTCAGGTTGTCATGTGCTAAGTATTAGAAGAGGTGGGGGAGAAGGAAGTAAGATAGAGATGAATGTGACGTAGTCATTGTTGAAAGTAGTCACACCTTGGATCCTGGATCTGTCAATGGCTTAACCAGTTACCCACAGAGTAAATGTCATTGCTCCCTGTCCCAAGCTTGGCTCAAAGGATATAGAATTGATTCAGAGGCTATGTTTTTCTTCAGGGAATGTGTGGAAAGCTTGGGGAAACAGACACATCAGCCATTTCAGAACAGTATGATTGAGAGTGTCATTGATAATGTATATGTAGGGGAAATTTTCAAGGAGGTACAAATCAATAAACAGAAAGTAAATGTAAGAAACTCAGTAGAGCCAGATGCTTGTGGCTCATTCCTGTAACCTGACAACTGAGAACTGAGGATTGCAATTCAAAACTAGGACAGGCAGGAAAGTTTATGGGACTCTAATCTGTTAACCAGAAAAAAAGCTGGAAGTGGAGCTGTGGATCAAGTGGTAGAGTCCCAGCCTCAAGCAGAAAAGCCAAATGAGAATGCAAGGACTTGAGTTCAGTCATCATACCAGTGCATGTCCACACGCGCATGCACACACACACACGCGTGCACGCACGTATGCACACACACACGGAGCCCAGTAGGTGCTAGGGACATGGGCCAAGTTGTAGAATGCTTGCCTTGGAAGGCCCTGAATTCAAACCCCAGTGCTGATGAAGCATAAAGGAAAATGGTCAGAAAATATACTAACATTTCAGGGAGAGAAATTAAATAGCTGTGAATTGTTGCAGTTGATGTTCACTTCATTAACGGAGTTCAAGTTAAAAGCAATCTAAACATATTTGCCTAACATAAGTCTATATATGATGAAAATTTATGCATACATATATCCCAGAGACTTTCCACAAGATCATAAATATAAATATTTAGGGTTGTTATCTTGGTACCATGTGGTAGTGGAATGTTGGTGGCAATATAGTTGGCCATCACTGGGAGAAAGTATAAATTAAGTATGATGAATAGCTGTGTATGGTGATGTGCACCTGTAATTCCAACACTCTGGAGGCTAAAGCAGAAGGATCAAGAATTGAGCTACTTAGGGAGACCTTGTCTTCTCCCCCCAAAAGTAATGAAACAAATAATATACAGACAATGGAATATTGTAGAGCAGTTCAAAGCAAGAGTGGATTTATAAGCTGTAATACAGATAAAATATAAAGCTAGTGTAGACTAATAATGAGATGGAATGATTTGAAGCCAGACAGGGCAGGAAAGTGCATGAAACTATCTCCAATTAACCATTCCCAAACTGGAAGTGGAAGAGTGGCTCAAAGTGGTAGAGCACTAGCCTTGAGGAAAAAGAGCTCAAGGACAGTGCCCTGGCCCTGAGTTCAAGCCCCACAATTGACAAAAAATGCATGTTTTTGTGCCAGTACTGGGGCTTGAAGTCAGGGCCTTGCACTGCCTCTTGGCTTTTTCACTCAAGACTGGTATTCTACCACTTGAGCCACAGCTCCATTTCCAAGTTCTTTCTGGCTAATTGGTAGGTGATTCTCTGACTTCCCTGTCTGTGTTAGCTTTGAATGATGATCCTCACATCCAGCCTCTTGAGTAAGATTACTGGCATGAGCCACCAGGCACGTGGCTAGGATATGCATTTTTTCAAAATGTGTATGTCACTTCAGGATATGTATTCATAGTAGGTAAGGTAATGGAAATGAAAATTAGAGGTTGAAATAAGAGACAATGGAAGGATCTTGCATAGATAGGCATGATAAGTGTGTTGTGAGCGGTAGGATTTAACTAACTCAACTCTACATCTAAAAGTTAAATAAAGAGAGAAGCCCACCAAAGCATAATAGAAACTTTGAAGCACCCACAATGAAGTGTCAGGAAATGATTTACAAAACAAGGAGTGATGAATGAGAGACCTGAATAGTGGGTAGCATTTAGCCAACCAGGCAACAACGGAAGAGTTTCAGGCAGGGAAAATACATGCTTGAAAGTATGTTCTCTATACTAAGTGGTTTTGAATGTCTGGAGCATAAAAAACAGGGTCAGAAGAAAGGTGGAGGTGGTGAAGAGGTCAGCAGGGGTCAGATCACAGAGGGCTTTGTGAGTCATACTTAGGAGATGGGACTTAAAGTTGTAGAGCTCAAAATTGTAGAGTTGTTTACATTTCACTTGGATTATAATGACTAATAGTTTTAAGCTGCTAGCAGGACACCAGTCAGCATCTATTACACCATATTGGACATTAAAGGGGCAGCTTAGAGTTACTTCTACCTGGTCTACATGCTGGTTTCATCTTCTCAAATTTCCAAGAGCATAGGGTGGGAGGGCAATAGTAGGAATCCAGCATTTTCTCCGTGTTCTGTACTACCTAAGCTCTGTGTCTTAAGAAGTCCTAAAATCTTGGTGCAGAGGTTGGGATACTGGAAAGAATCAAAGGCTATGGGGAAAAATAAACTACATGAAGCCAGTAGATCTGCTGATACCTACATGATACTGAGTAATTACTACGTGCCAAGCATGGTTCTAATGACTTTATTTAGTGGCAGTACTGGGGCTTGAACTTGGTACCATGTGTTCTCGATTAGTTAGCTTTTTTTACTCAAGGCTAGCATTCTATCACTTGAACCACACCTCTACTTCTGGCTTTTAATGCTGCTTAATTGGATATAAGAATCCCATGGACTTTCCTGCCTGAGCTTTAAGCTGCAAGTCTCAGATCTTAGTCTCTTAAGTAGCTAGGATTTCAGGTGTGAGCCACCAGCACCTGAAGAAAATGATTTTGGGGGGAGGTACTGGTACAGTGGCTTGAACTAAAGATTTTTTTTTTGCCAGTCCTGGGCTTGGACTCAGGGCCTGAGCACTGTCCCTGGCTTCTTTTTGTTCAAGACTAGCACTCTGCCACTTGAGCCACAGCGCCACTTATGGCCATTTTCTGTATATGTGATGCTGGGGAATTGAACCCAGGGCTTCATGTATAGGAGGCAAGCATTCTTGCCACTAGGCCATATCCCCAGCCCTGAACACAAGCTTTGAGCTCTTGCTAAAGTTTTTTACTCAAGGCTGGCTGTATATCACTTGAACTACACTTTGACTTCTTCTAAGCACTTTATAATAGTAATTAAGAGATTCTCCAACTATTTCATAGATAGGTACTACTACTAATTCCACAGATGAGCAGTCTGAGGCATGGAAAATATATCTAACTTGCCTGAGATCACACTACTACTAGTTGACAGAGTTGAGATGAGTTTGTTCTTAGCCCATTGCATTATATTGTGATGGTAATATACTAGAAAGAGCCTGGGTTTTGATGCTAGACTTTGGTTTTAATCTTTTTTTGTCAGTCATAGGGCCAAGGTGCTGTCCCTGAGCTTTTTTTTTTCCTTAAGACTAGCACTCTACCACTTTTAGCCACAGCTTTACAGCTTTACTTACAGTTTCTTGGTGGTTAATTGGAGATAAGAGTCTCATGGACTTTCCTCCTGGGCTGGCTTTGAACCATGATCCTAATATCTCAGCCTCCTGAGTAGCTAGGATTATAGGCATGAGCCACCAGCATCCTGCTGGTTTTAATATTAATATCCACCATTTATTAGCTGTACAGCCTTGTGGAGATTCCTACCAATTAGCCTTAAGTTTCCTTTGTAAAATATGGATAATAGTGACTATTTTGGGGGCTGTGGATTAGATGAGTAGAGATTTTATGTACATATAATAAATATGTATATATATATGCTTAACAAATAGGAATTACCCATAGCTGGTCAATTCAGGTAGACATTTTTTCCCACCAAAAACATAAAATGTATCTTAGTCATAAGAGTGATTGGCAAAATTGCAATTGCTAGAAACTAGCCTACTCTTCTCAAATATGTGTATACATATGTATGTATATATATATATATCTCCCCTATAAAGGATGCTTAACTATTATACATTAACAATTAAAATGATTTATGCTTCAAATATGTATGTTACAAATTGTAGAATAATAATTAGTAATATGGGAATATATTTAATATAAGTGACAATTCAGCTTATTAAGCTATTCAAGGATAGTACATTAAAGATCAAAATATACATTGAAATGAATATACATATGGATAAAATGCTGACTACATATATAACAAATATAAACACATATCGGAATAGAAAACTCAAGCTATTTGATATGTATATTACATTGTTTTTTGTTTTTTTTGCTAATCCTGGGGCTTGGACTCAAGGCATGGGTACTGTGTCCCTGGCTTCTTTTTGCTCAAGGCTAGCACTCTACCAGGAGCCACAGCGCCATTTCTGGCTTTTTCTGTTTTATGTGGTGGTGCTAAGGAATCGAACCCAGGGCTTTGTGTACGCTAGGCAAGCACTCTATCACTAAGCCACACTCTCAGCCCCTATATAGTTCTTTTTTAATTTTATTTTATTGTCAAGGTGATATACAGAGAGGTTACAGTTACATACGTAAGGTAGTGAGTACATTGCTTGTTAAACTTGTTACCCCTTCCTCATTTTTCTCCCACCTTCCCTTCCCCCCTGGGGCCTTTTTATGCCTCTTTTTAGAAATTGGAAAGGTACTTGGAGCTTCAGTGCTTAAAAGGAAATAAATGGAGTCTGGATTCACCTGTCTTGTGCCAAGTCAATAATGCTAGGTTTAGGAACTTAGTTTTCCAACATCTGGGCAGTTTTATATGTATATGGATGACTGAAATTCAGCAGTAACTTGGAAACCTTGAGCTATGGGCTTAGTTCCCCTCTCTTTCTGCAGTTTGGAGTTTGAAAATCAGAAGACTCGCTTGGGTATCCAGTTGGATTTTGAGAAAAACCAACTGAAAGAGGACCAGGATAAAGTGCACATGTGGGAACAGACAGTGAAGAAGGATGAAAATGAGATAGAAAAACTCAAGAAGGTAAGAAAGGAGAAAAATTTAAAAGACAAAATATTGGGAGGGAAAAATTGAAACAGTGCGACAGGTAGAAGGATAATATTCATAATTTATAAATCTCATATATATGAAATTTTTTAAAAAGACCTAAATAGGAGGAAAAGTAGGTAAGTGGCACAAAATTTTTTTGTCAGTTGTAGGGCTAGAACTCTGGGCTTGGGTGCTGTCCCTGAGCTCTTCAGCTCAAGGATGACACTCTATCACTTTGAGCCATAACACCTTGCCTGGGTTGGCTTTGAACCTTGATCTTCATATCTCAGCCTCCTGAGAAGCTAGAACTACAGGGTGAGCCACCAGTACCCAGCAGGCCCAGGTTTTTAATGTTATTTAAGTACATACAAACATATGCTTAAAACAACCAAAAATCATCAGAAACATACAAATTAAACAGCAACATAAAATTTACTTCTGAGGCTGGGAATATGGCCTAGTGGCAAGAGAGCTCGACTTGTATACATGAAGCCCTGGGTTCGATTCCTCAGCACCACATATATAGAAAACGGCCAGAAGTGGCGCTGTGGCTCAAGTGGCAGAGCAAAAAGGAAGCCAGGGACTTGAGTCCAAGGCCCAGGACTGGCCAAAAAAAAAAAAAATTACTTCTGAATAAAGGGGTGTGTGTGTGTGTGTGTGTGTGTGTGTGTGTGTGTGGGTGTGGGTGTGGGTGTGGGTGTGGGTGTGTGGGTGTGTGTGTGTGGGTGTGTGGGGGTGTGTGTGTGGGTGTGTGTGTGGGGGTGTGTGTGTGGGTGTGTGTGGGTGTGGGTGTGTTTTCTAGGGCTTGATGCTGTCCCTGAGCTTTTTTGCTCAAAGCTAGCTTTCTATTACTAAAGCCACAGCTCCACTTATTGGAATTGGACATAAAAGTCTCATGGACTTCCCTGACTAGACTGGCTTTGAATGGTAATCCTCAGATCTCAGCTTCCTGAGTTGGTAGAATTACAGATCTGAGCCACTGGCACCAGGAAACCATGTAATTATTACAGATAATAAACTGCTCAGAGATGGTTAGTAATTATTTCAGCCCCTAATATGTTACAGTCCTTTGCTGAAGAGCCTTGAGGAACTGAGAACTAGTTATTATTCTTTATGTCACATCATCCACAATATTTGAAAAGAACAGGACCAGATCAATTTAGGTAAAATGTTTGGCTAGCAACCAAATCCATTCTCTTTTTCTTGGCTCTACCAAGGTGTGGTAAACCACACCTCCACTTCTGGCTTTTTGGTGACTCACTGGAGATAAGAGTCTCACTGACTTTCCTGCCCAGGCTAGCTTTGAACCATAATCCTCAGATTTTAGCCTTCTGAGTAGCTAGAATTATAGATGTGAACCATTTGTACCCGTTTTCTCTTTTTTAATCATAAGTTATACAAAGGATTTCAGTTCAACCTTTCAATACATCTTGGTCACTGTCACCCCTTCCAACTTGAGTCTTTAATATTCATATTTTAGTTCTTCTACTTTGTCATTGAAAGCGTTCATGGATTTTTACTTAGTAATTCCTTCCAGCTGACTCTATAGACAGCCTACATATCCTTGCCTTTGAGGTCCAACATCCTGAGTTCTGGAAATATGCTGCTCATAGCCACTTGTCTGTAGTAGTTGTAAGGTAAAAAGTATCTAATCTACTGTCTTGGTCTTAAGATGCTTAACACCCTAAGTAGCATTCTCAAATGTAGCCTGAGACAAGCTGACAAGGTTACAAGGAATTTGGGGAATCCACAAGAAGACAAGGAGCAGTAATGGAAGACTGGACTAGCAGATTAGCAAGTACCTTTAAAGGTGCACCTTAACTTTTCCTCCCCTAAATTCAGATTCAGCCTGAAAATTGAGCAACAGATGATGTTTTGCTGAAATAAAACAACTTTTCCATGTGATTGTTAGTAAATGCTATATCTCAATTCTTTTAAGTTTAGCATGCCTGTACCAGTCACTCACTGTATTTATTTATACCCTTTTTAATATACCATGAAACCTTAGTTCCTTTTTCTTTTGTGGTAGTGGGTTTGAAATTAGGGCCTCAAGCTTTCTAGGCAGGCCCTCTATCACCTGAGCCACACTTGCAACCCCCAGGTGATTTAGTCTTCTCTTGGTTTAAGCATATTATTTGTTTTTTTGTTTGTTTATTGGCTTATATATGCTGCTTGCTTGTGTATTTTCTTCATTAACCTATAATAACTAAAGTAATCCCTTTTAGTGTCTTCAGAATCTTAAAGACTGTAGGAGATTGGGCAGTAAAATCCTGGCGGTGGGACTAGATTTACACTAGGATATAAATCTAGGATAATGTATTTATGTGACCTTTTTTTTTGCCAGTCCTGGGGCTTGGACTCAGGGCCTGAGCACTGTCCCTGGCTTCTTTTTGCTCAAGGCTAGCACTCTGCCACTTGAGCCACAGCGCCACTTCTGGCCATTTTCTATATATGTGGTGCTAGGGAATCGAACGCTGGGCTTCATGTATAGGAGACAAGCACTCTTGCCACTAGGCCATATTCCCAGCCCCGATTATGTGACCTTTTGACTTTTTATTTTGAAATATTTTTCAGCTTAGGAGAAAGTTGTGAGAATAGTACAACCATTTCTTCATACCCACAGGAGATTCTAGAGTCTATGAAATCCCCTTCCCCTTCAAAGGCATCAAAATCGAAGGATGCTCAGATCCCTTGTATAAGATGATGTATTATTTGTATATAACTTATACACATCTTCCTGTACTTTAAATCATCTTTATATTATAATGTCTGATGCAATGTAGCTACTGCGTAAATTGTTGTTATACTTTATTATGTAAGGAACAATGACCAGAAAAGTTTGTATACATTCAGTACAGGCACAATTTTCAAATATTTTTGATCCTCGGTTAGTTGAATCCACAGATACAGAACTTGTAGGTACAGAAGGCCAACTGTCAAAGAACTCCCATCTACCCATCACCAAGATTCATCATTCATCATCACGTTGCTATAGTTGATTTTGCATTCTCTGTGTGTGCTTATTTTTATGAGCCATTTTAGAGTAAGTTGCAGCGATGTCCCCTTTAGGGTCTCTGTGTGTGTGTGTGTGTGTGTTAAGATCAAAATGAAAATAGAATTCTTGTAAAAAAAAAATCAGAAGATTACAAGTAAGGCTGTAATTTTCCTTTGGCTGACTACTGTCAATCTAGTCATTTTTCTTTCCAGTGTTAATCTTGGGTCAGTGAATATTCTTACAGACGTTTTTATGTTTGACTTAATTACTTGTATAGTATATGTGTACTCACAGAGAATATACATGTACTATTTGTGTACAAAACTATTGGTTTTAAAACATACAAATATATTACACATAATAGAGCTTTAATTTAGAAAAAATGCTTAGATATAACCTTAAGTGACAATATAGAGTTAAAATCTAGTAAAGCTGTATGTAAATAATGCTAGAGTGTTAATTGATTGGCTGGTGGGATTACAAGTGACACCTCCCCCCTTTATTCTTTTCTATGCTTTTTAATTTTTCTATAGCAGGCAACTTATGTATTTGGGGTATGTGTGTGTGTGGATGGGAAAACTAAACAATGTAGATAAAGAAAAGGAGGCTGAAAGGTAATGAGAGGTATATGAAAGCAGAACTCAGAGTGGCTTCAAACAACTGCCTGGTAGATAAGGTGAGACAAGAAGATCCAAGATGAAATGGAAAAGCCCTCACCTATTGTCCTATTCCCTCTGCTGGGACCAGGAGGAACAAAGACATATGAAGATCATAGATGAGACTATGGCCCAGCTACAAGATCTGAAGAATCAGCATCTGGCCAAGAAATCTGAAGTGAATGACAAGAACCATGAGATGGAGGAGATTCGTAAGAAACTGGGTGGTGCCAACAAGTGAGTATATTTGGGCCTACATGGAAGGAAGGAGGTAAAGTAAGAAGCCTACCAGTTTGAGTCTTACCTAGCTTTGGACCTTTTTAGGGAAATGACCCATTTACAGAAGGAGGTGACAGCCATCGAGACTAAGCTGGAACAGAAGCGCAGTGACCGTCACAACTTGCTACAGGCCTGCAAGATGCAGGACATCAAGTTGCCACTGTCAAAGGGCACCATGGATGATATTAGTCAGGAAGAGGCGAGTATTATGGCTGGTTGTGGAAGTGGGCTGTGACCAGTGTTACCCAGTGACGGGGAATACAGTGGTCAGGAAGGGCAGGTGATAGAGAACAGTGGGCAAAGGGTGGTGTGGGACATGAGAGAAATGAGGCAAGGTGGAGGTAGTAAAGAGTGATGGCTGTGGTATGGGAGGGACATTGCCTTGGGAGTAGAACTGCAAGCCAGTGGGTGACTAAAGAATTGAGCCAAGAGAGGAGGAAGTAATTCATTTATTTTAAGGGCTTGTGCTATGTTAGCTTCACTGATGCATATTGGAAGGAGTGGGAATTGAGGGACATTAGCCAAGAGCAAAGGAAGACAGGAAGCTGGAGGACCTGAAGGATCATAGCTCACTACAGTGAAGAAGATTGGTCTGAGGAAGATTGTGTAAGGGCCACCAGCAACACCAGAGGTAAAGAAACTTGGATACAAGAAAAGAAAGAACATTAGTCACTAGGAGTCAAGTCATTTTACTCATTGGAAGTGAAGAATGGTCATGAGGGGGTGGGGAATGATAATTGACAGGAGGTTTGCATATATCTTGCCTTCAACCTGGTCATATATCTCAGTTCCACATGTCTTGCTCGTCCCAAGTTTATTTAGGATTCATTGATAGTACAAAGAGGTTTCATGTGGAAATTCAGTATATGCACACAATGTATTTTGAGCAAATTCATCCCCTCTTACATTCCCTTAACCTTACTTGTATAAACCACTTTGGTGCATTTCTTTATGCTATGTGTACACATCTATGTACTGTACCTCAGTCCCCTTCAATCCCCCTCCACACTATTTTCCATTTCCTCTCCCCTTTCCTCTATACTTTGGTAAAATATTTTGAACCCTAGAAATGTTTCAAGCAGCATGGTAGATCATGACCTAAATACCCCTAATTCTTTTTTGGGTGCCAGTACTAGGGCTAGAAGTCAAGGCTGGCTTGTGTGCTGCTCCATGGCTTTTTTACTCAAGGTTGGCACTCTACCCCTTGAGACACAGTTTCACTCATAACTGTAGCCCTGTCAAGTTGGCCTTGTCCCTTTGTTCCAGATGAAGAAACGGGGGATCTGAGAGTAGGACTTGCTCAGGATCATGTGTTTTGTTTTGTTTTTTTAACCAGTCCTGGGCTTGGACTCAGGGCCTGAGCACTCTCCCTGGCTTCTTCTTGCTCAAGGCTAGCACTCTGCCACTTGAGCCACAGTGCCACTTCTGGCCGTTTTCTATATATGTGGTTCTCGGGAATTGAACCCAGGGCTTCATGTATATGAGGCAAGCACTCTTGCCACTAGGCCATATTCCCAGCCCCCAGGATCACTTTGTTATTATTAACAAACATAACCTCTTATGAGGTAGAGCCCACTTTTAAGTTGGGGTCTTTCTGCATGCAAAGGCTCTGTTGTTCCTTTTGTCTCAGTGCATTCTAGAGAGGTGCTTCCTCAGTGACATTAAAGCCTTCAGGTAGTTCCTGTTCTCCCCTTCGAGGGACACTTTAATGGCCAGTGTGCTCTGTTTGACTCCCTCTTTCCATTGCAGGGTGGCTCCCAGGGGGAGGATTCAGTAAGTGGTTCCCAGAGAACTTCTAATATCTATGCACGAGAGGCCCTCATTGAGATTGACTATGGCGACCTGTGTGAGGATCTCAAGGTAAGGATCAACCATGGGACCCAGGAGGCTTCTATATCTTTCCAGGTGCTCTGAGTAGAGGGTCAGCCTATCTGGGGGCTTATGAAGACTGGCTGGAAAGGAGTGAGCTTTGAGTCAGTCTCTCTACCTGTACCCGAGTTGGTTCTGCCCTTTCCTTGCACATATGAATGCCTAAGCCTAGGTCCACACACAAAGTACAGGCTCCTTCCTGTACAGTGATTGTATAGACCTCAGGTGCTCCTCAGGGCTCTGTCTCAGGTCGTCTCTTCCTCACTTGGCATTCTTTCATCCTGTTCATCTTTTTTTTGGCCAGTCCTGGGGCTTGGACTCAGGGCCTGAGCACTGCCCTGGCTTCTTTTTGCCACAGCACCACTTCTGGCCATTTTCTGTATATGTGGTGCTGGGGAATTGAACCCAGGGCCTCATGTATACGAGACAAGCACTCTTGCCACTAGGCCATATCCCCAGCCCCATCCTGTTCATCTTTCATTCCCCTCTCTTCAGCTGCTTGTCTCTATGCTCCGTCCCACAGGTTACCTCAATCCCCAACCTCCCCCCATCTGCCTGTTCTCAGTGCCCGCCCACATGTTCAACCAGAAATCTGAGCCTCGTACTTGATTCCTCCCTTTCTCCCTTTGCATATCCAATTAATTACCAGCCTGTTGGTTGGTTCTACCTTCTAAATATCTGTTGATACGTGTTCTCATTTCTTCTGTTGTACCATATCCAGTGAAGGCCACTTTTCAGCTCACATAGCCTTCTGCAAGAACCTCCAAAGTAGTTTCTAATGTTTTCCAATCCATACCTCATTGTTATATCCAGGGGGAGGGGTTGATTTAAAAAATTATGTTAGCTTTCAAACATATATTGAAATAAGGAGAATGATATAAAGAATGCCAGGCATTCCTCACTCAGCAGTTAGCAACATATGGTCAGTCTAATTTTTTTATACCTCCCCATCCCCTGCCAGCATCATTGGACTATTTTAAAACTATTTCCAGATACTCTTGCATCCATAATTACCTCTGCATGTATCCAGAATATGAGAACACTAAAGAACACATTAACCAACATCATACCTAAAAATTGTATTCTATAACACTAGTATTCATTGTTTAGATTTTCTTAAAACCCATCTTCTTTTTTTGTAGTTTGTGTTTAAATCAAGATTCAAGTGAGGTCCATATGTTAAAATTGGTCTCTTAGTCTGTAACGTTTTCCTATTTTTTATTTTTTTCGTCCTATTTCTGGAAAAATCTGGGTCATTTGTCCTGTGGAATTTTTTGCATTCTGGATATGGCTGATTATATCCCTATGATGTGCCTGAGTATGTGTGTGTGGGGGGGGGTTGCCAGTCCTGGGGCTTTGACTCAGGGCCTGAGCACTGTGCCTGGCTTCTTTTTGCTCAAGGCTAGCACTCTAGCACTTGAGCCACAGTGCCACTCTGGCTTTTTCTGTTTCTGTGGTGCTGAGGGAATGGAACCTAGGGCTTCATACATGCGAGGCAAACACTCTACCACTAAGCCACACTCTCAGCCCCCGAGTGTGTTTTTCATCCCCTATATTTCCTCTAAATATGTAAGCAAATATAATGTATGATTCAATTCAGATTCTTTGTGTGTGAGAGAGAATGTATCATGGATGATACTGTGTAATCATTAACTTCATTTTGCATCACATTAATGTGCTATACATATATTATTACATGGATATAACATAATATGTATAGCATGTTATATAAAAGCTTTGTGCAGTACTGGGTTTGAACTTGGTCTTACTCTTGCTAGGCAAGAGCTCTGCCTCTTGAGGTACATCCCGAGGTCCACATTAGTAGATATTTACTATCATGGTAAAGTTAGACAAATGTGCTTGCTCACTCTTTCTCAGATTTGTTCCAGGATCCCCTCATCAAAGATACCAAAATTAGTGAATGCTGAAGTCCTTTATCTAAAGTGACATACAATTTGCATGTAATTTACGCACATCACTTTCCATCATATATAGATTACTTATAATACTTAATGCTATATAAATATTTGTATAGGGAATAATGACAAGGAAAATGTATTCATGAGTTCCGTACAGACAACTTTTGTTTATTTGCTGTTACTGGGAGCTTGAACTCAAGGCCTGTGTGCTGTCTCTTAGTGTTTTTGCTCAAGGATGGTGCTCTACCACTTGAACTACAGCTCCACTTCCAGCTTTTTAGTGGTTAATTGGGGATAAGAGGCTCATAGTCATTCCTTCCCTGGCTGGTTTCAAAACTTGATCCTCAGATCTCAGCCTCCTGAGTAAGTAGAATTACAAGCATGAGCCTCCAGTGCCTGGCACAAATAGTTTAAAATGTTTTCAATCTTGATTGAACCTCTGGATGCAGAATTGATTGTGTAAGGATCACTGCTGCCTAAGAAACCTGTGAACTGAAAGCACAGGAATATAGTTGGCCAAATCTAGACTATGGGAAACATTTTACTTACTGATTTGTGACAGGGTCTGTTTCCCTCTCCCCTTTCCACTATCCTCTCTGTTCTGTTTCCCCCCCTCTCCCTTAACCCTTTTCCTCCCTCCTCCTTCCTCCTTCCTCCCTCTGCCTCTCCTCCCCTCTTCCTCTGTATGGTGTTCCTTCTCAAGCCTCCCTCCCTCCTTCCCCTCAATCTCCCTCTCCCCTTCCCTTCTGTTTCTGTCTCCTCCCTCCCTCCTCTCTCTGCCTCTCCTCATTCTCCCTCTCCCTCCTATACATCCCTCCTTCCTTCTCAAGCATCATTTTCCTAGTAGCTTCGACTAAATATGGGAAAAACAATAAGATGTAGCTCAGTAGAGCACATATGAAGCCCTGGATTCATTTGTTAGCTGTGAAAAAAAGAAAAAAAGGAAAAGATAGGCAAAATACCTGACTTCTTCCATAAATGGAAAAAAAGAGGAAAAGACTCAAAAGACCAATCAACCTGTTGAGGTCTTTGTAGCTTGCTAGGATCCACTGTAGAGAAGTGAGAGGGAACTTAAGAGTGATTTGGAAGTATCAGACAATTAACATCCAATTTGAACTAGCTTTGGACAACTTGTGAAAAAATGATTTATAAAGTTCAAATCTATAAATTTGTATACTGACTAGACATTAATTATTTTTGTGTTGAGCGTTTCATTTTGACGTTTCCATATATGCATAAAATGGACCTTGATTAGACTCGCCCTCTCTGTCACTTTCCTTTTTCTGCTTCATTGCTTTCTAAACCAATTACGAGGTTCATTGTTTCATTATCATGTGTAAATGTGAAATATTTTGAACATATTCACCCTCTCCTCAAATAACTCCTGTAGTAGTCTAATGCCATGTCACGGTGATTTCATAGGACTTACACAGCCTATAGGCTAGTTGTTCCCCACCTCTACTCTAAAAGATTTAAAGGGGCTGGGAATATGGCCTAGTGGCAAGAGTGCTTGCCTCACATACATGAAGCCCTGGGTTTGATTCCCCAGCACCACATATATAGAAAATGGCCAGAAGTGGTGCTGTGGCTCAAGTGGCAGAGTGCTAGCCTTGAGCAAAAAGAAGCCAGGGACAGTGCTCAGGCCCTGAGTCCAAGCCCCAGGACTGGCCAAAAAACAAAACAAACAAATAAAAGATTTAAAATGCTTGAAAATAATTAAAACTATTGTTATGGTTCTAAATTCCTGAGCTGGAGATTTGCTTAGCTTAGTAGTAGAAGATTGCTTATCACGTGCAAAGCCCTGAACTCAATCTATCACTAAAGAAAGAGATGAGGGTAGGGAGGAATAGAAGGGAAGAGAAAAGAAAAATTCCTTGATATGATGATGACTGGTATTATGTGTACCTGATTGTCACATACACATATTTTCTTGTTTGCTTGCTTGAATTTGGAATCAAAGTGATTGAAGATAAAGATGATTGATAAAGCCCTTCCTTCCCTCCTTCCCTTCCTTCCTTCCTTCCTTCCTTCCTTCCTTCCTTCCTTCCTTCCTTCCTTCCTTCCTTCCTTCCTTCCTCCCTTCCTCCCTTCCTCCCTCCCTCCCTCCCTCCCTCCCTCCCTCCCTCCCTCCCTCCCTCCCTCCCTCCCTCCTTCCTTCCTTCCTTCCTTCCTTCCTTCCTTCCTTCCTTCCTTCCTTCCTTCCTTCCTTCCTTCCTTCCTTCCTTCGGCTTGAACTCGGAGTCTTTCATTCTTACTTGGCCTTTTTGCTCAAGGCTGGTACTCTAAAACTTGAGCCATGCCTCTAGCCCAATTTTGTAATTGGAGATGAAGTTCTACAGACTTTATTGTCTGGACTGGCTTCAAACTTTCATTCTCAGATCTCAACCTCCTAAGCAGCTCAGGTTGTAGGTATGAGCCACCAGCGCCCAACTGGTATGTTTCTTAAGTGTTACTTAATCTGTAGGCCCTCTTCTACCCGTTTTTCTTTTTCCTCACAATTTTTTGTTCATAGTACTAAGAATGGAACATAGAGCTTCATTGCTAGACAATCTATTTTGTGTTGTTTGTTTAGTGCTTGTACTGGGACATGAACTCAGGGCCTTTCAGCTTTTTTGCTGGTTAATTGGAGATAGTTTGTTATATTTCTCTTAACCTTACTGGCTTTAAGCTGATATCCTCAGAACTGAAGCTCCTGAGTAGCTAGGAGCCACTAGGAGCATAAGCTTACCAGTAGCATTTTCTTGTTGAAGAAATTGACTTACTTCTTAGAGATTTTCCACGTTCTATACTTTGGTGATTATATTTCTGTGATGTTTAAACTATCTTCATGCACAAAAAATACTTTTAATACTCCCTGTAAGTAGGTATTGCTCAGGTTAATTCATCTTTGGCCAGTGGGATCACATTCAGTGCTGTAAGTCAGTGTTGCTCAATAAAGATAAAATGTGACTTTGTATATAATTTTTTTCCCCAGTCCTGAGGCTTGGACTCAGGGCCTGAGCTCTGTCCCTGGCTTCCTTTTGCTCAAGACTAGCACTCTACCACTTGAGGGACAGCGCCACTTCTGGCGTTTTCTTTTTATGGGGTACTGAGGAATCGAATCCAAGGCTTCATGCATGCCAGGCAAGCACTCTACTGCTAAGCCACATTCCCAGACCTCATGTATAATTTTGAATTTCCTAATAGCCAGGATTTGTTTTTGTGATGATAGATGTGTGTTTAACTTAGTTACCCTCATACATGCTAGACACGTTCTCCACCATTGAACTACTCTTTTGGCCCCTTAGAAGCCCCATTTTAAAAAGGAAAAGGTAAGGTTAATAGCTTACTATATGCTATAGTTTGTAGTGTGTGAACAATATGGTATTTTAGTTGGAATCTCACTATGTTGCCTAGACTAACCTCAAGTGTTTGGGCTCAAGCAATTCTCCTGCCTTAGCCTCCTGAGTATCTGGAGTTACAAGTTACATGCCACCATACCTGGCTATAAAAATTATTGATGTGATTTTGTTTTGTGCCAGTCCTGGGGCTTGAACTCAGGGCCTGGGCACTGTCCTTGAGCTTTTTTATTCAAGGATAGCACTCTACCACTTGAACCACAGCTCCATTTCTGGCCTTTCCTATTTATGTGGTACTTAGGAATCAAACCCAGGGCTTCATGCAATCTAGGCAAGCACTAAGCTACATTCCCAGCCCCTTGATGTGATATTTGACAGTCTTCAAAGTCCAGTACATAGGGCTGGGATTATGGCCTAGCGGTAGAGTGCTCGCTTTGTATACATGAAGCCCTGGGTTCGATTCCTCAGTACCACATGTATAGAAAAAGCTGGAAGTGGTGCTGTGGCTCAAGTGGTAGAGTGCTAGCCTTGAGCAAAAAGAAGCCAGGGACAGTGCTCAGGCCCTGAGTTCCATCCCCAGTACTGGCAAAAAAAAAAAACAGAACAAAAAAATCCAGTATATATTTTACATTTACAGCACATCTTAATTCAGATGCTAACATTTCCTCAGAAGTACTTGATCTGTATTTAGAGTTCCTAAAATTCATAATTGAAAGAGAAGACCCATATACCCAAGTTGTTCCAAATATACTTAAGATTTTTAGTAACTGAAATGAATATCTGCTTTTCAATCTAAATGAGCCAAAATTCCATAGAATGAAGACTTTTAAGACTGGAAATATGGTTTAGTGGTAGAGTGCTTGCTTAGCATACATGAAGCTCTGGGTTCGATTCCTCAGTACCACATATACAGAAAAAGCCAGAAGTGGCACTGTCCCTCAAGTGGTAGAGTGCTAGCCTTGAGCAAAAAGAAGTCAGGGACAGTGCTTAGGCCCTGAGTCCATGCCTCAGGACTGGCCAAAAAAAAACCCAAAAACCAACAACAAGTAAGAATGAAGACTTTTAGGCTAGTGTTGTAGCTTCGTGATAGGGCATGTGCCTAGCATAGACAAAGCCCCTGGTTCTATTTCTATCTCTAGCAACTTCCTCTCTCTCTCTCTCTCTCTCTCTCTCTCTCTCTCTCTCTCTCTCTCTCTCTCTCTCTCTCTCTCTCTCTCTCTCTCTCTCTCTCTCCCCCCTCTCTCCCCCTCTCCCTCTCTATCTCTGTCTGTCTCCTTCCTTTAATTGCACTAGTCAAATTTTACATGCTTAGTAATCCTATGTAGTTAGTGGTGACTATATATTGGATAGTACAAATCTAAAGGTTTGATTCAACTTTTGAAGTTGGTATGGTTGTAATTTCTTTACAAGTGGTGGTGTTATGTCCACTGATAACCTACAATATCTAGTATGTAGTTTGCAGCCATGAATTCTATTGGCAGTTGGAAATGGGGCCTTATTCTTTAATGTCTTTGTTATTAGCTAGCATACACAGATGCTTTCACTTTTGGGCAACTCTGAGGCACAGCTTATGTAGAAAAGGCAGAACATATATGCTTGATTACTCACCTTTCTTCATCAGTTTATGAAATAATGAGTTGACTAAGCCTCCTGATGATTTTGTCCACTAGGTTTTCTCTCACTATGAACTTAGGGATTTAAATACATTTGGTATGTTTCAATCTGCTGGGTTATTATCCTTGGTACTCTGTTGGTTCCTGTCTTTAGCCAGTGGGAATACATTTAAATCCACTTCAAAATCATTTTGATACAACACTTAAAATTATAGTTTATCATCTTCCTTGCTTCCTGGTCCTCCATTTCTTTCCCTGACCTGAAATCAGCCATTTCTCAGAGAAGCTCTGATTTTCTTTTTAGTGGGAAATGCTATTATTTAGCAACTACCATCTGTACACTGGAGTGTACACTAACTGGGTTAGTGTTTTTGAATTTTTCAGATTAGACTTGCATTTATTTCTAAATGTGTGTGTGTTTGTGCGCGCACACGCCAGTATTGAAGCTTGAATTTAGGGCCAGGGCTTTTTTTACTCAAGGCTGATGCTACTCCTTGAGCCATGTCTAAGCCTAGCTTTTTGTTGTTTCTTTTGTGTGTGTGCACATGTGCACATACCAGTCCTGGGGGTTCAATTCAGGGCCTAGATGCTGCCTCTTAGCTTTTTTGCTCAATGCTGATGCTCCACTACTGAGCCACAACTCTTCTTCCTCTTTTGCTAGTTAATTATACATAAGCATCTCATAGACTTGGCTGTCTGAGCTGGCTTTGAACTGTGATCCTCAGATCTTAGCCTCTTGAGAGAGTCACCTTTTAAATTTTTTTATTTTTTGCCATTCCTGGGGCTTGGACTCAGGGCCTGAACACTGTCCCTGGCTTCTTTTTGCTCAAGGATAGCACTCTGCCACTTGAGCCATAGCGCCACCTTTGGCCGTTTTCTGTATATGTGGTGCTGGGGAATCGAACCTAGGGCTTCATGTATACAAGGCAAGCACTCTTGCCACTAGGCCATATTCCCAGCCTGGGCCTTAGTTATTTTCCACCCCAAAGTTGGTGCTCTATAGCTTGAGCCACAATTCTACTTATGGCAGGCATGAGATACCAGTGCCTGGCTAGTCTTTAATAGTTTGAAAATCACTGTAATTTATTATTCACAATTTGATGATTGGATGTAGTTTTAAATAGTTTGAAGTTTTTTTAAGGAAATGTGTGGCCGTGTTTTATTATCATTTTGTTACTGTTTTGGGTGCTGGTCTTGGGGTTTGAACTCAGGTCATAGGTACTGCCCCTTAGCTTTCTTTCTTTAAATTTTTGTTGTTATTATAAAGATGGCATACAGATAGTTTACAGTTATATAAGTCAGATAAAGAGTACATTCATTTTTTGTTTTCAGTCATGGGACTTGGACTCTGGGCCTGGGCACTCACTCTCTTTGACCTTTTCAGCTCAAGTCTAGCACTCTGCCACTTGAGCCACAGCACCACTTCCGGTTTTCTGGTGGTTAATTAGTGATGAGTCTCATGGACTTTCCTGCCTGGTCTGGCTTTGAACCATGATCCTCAAATCTCAGCCTCATGTGTAGCTAGGATTACAGGCATGAGCCACTGTCACCCAGCAAGAGTACATTCTTTTTAAACAATGTCACCCCTTCCCTTGCCCTTTTATAGATTTTCCCTCCTAACCCCACCCACAAGTTGCATAGTTAATTTTCAGCAGTGTCTAGTGAGTACAACTGCTGCATTTGTTCACCCTTTATCCCACCATTTCTGTGCTACCCCTTTACCCTCTCTAAAACAGATAAATGAAGAAAGAAACCTCGTTTCCATTTCTTGGAATTCATTTCAATAAATATTACTTTATATGATCAGATGTACAAAGATACTACACCTTTGTGTCCCTCTCCTAAGAATATCCTTCTTTGGTCTCACTGGTGTGAATGCCTAGAAACCTGTATATTTTATGTCCCAGTGTATTTTTTTAATCACCAGTGTTTTTACTTGTAAATTTATGGGTACATTCTAGCTATAGAGCTTCCTTATGACCCAGGAATTCCACTCCTGGGCATTTATTCAATAGAATACAAGCAGGGTCACAGTAAAGCTACTAGCACAACCATGTTCACCACAACATTGTTTACGATAGCTAAGATAATGGAATCAGCCCAGATGACCTGTGGTATCTATACACAATGGAATTATATCCATCACAAAGAATGATATTTTACCATTCAAAAGGAAATGGAAGGGCTGGGGATATGGCCTAGTGGCAAGAGTGCCTGCCTCATATACATGAGGCCCTGGGTTCGATTCCCCAGCACCACATATACAGAAAATGGCCAGAAGTGGCGCTGTGGCTCAAGTGGCAGAGTGCTAGCCTTGAGCAAAAAAGAAGCCAGGGACAGTGCTCAGGCCCTGAGTTCACGGCCTAGGACTGGCAAAAAAAAAAAAAGAAAATGGAAAAAATTATGTTAAGTGAAGTAATCCAGTGCCTTAGCTTTCTTGTTCACCACTTGAGCCATAGTTCTACTTCTGGCTTTTTGGTAGCTAATTGGAGATAAGAGTGTCACAGACTTTCCTGCCTGGGTTGGCTTTGAACCTTAGATCTCAGTCTCCTAAGTAGCTAGGATTACAGGCATGAGCTACTGGCACCTGGCCATATTCAAATATTTTAACCTAATTTAGAAGAATTTTCTTATTTAACCAGCTTAATACACAGTAAGGTTTGTTTCATTTTTGTTTATTTTTAAAGATTATATTTTTTAACATTTTGTCTTTGGCCCCCTGCTTCATAATTTTCTTAAAATACAAGAACACAAATCTACTTTGTTTAGTTTTCATTAGTGTAAATCCTGGCTGAATCCAGCATCACATGAATTTTATATCCAATGGCTTTAGCACGAAGATTGCTTCAGAATTTGGCAAGAACTATGCAACTGTTTCCATGGGCACAAGCTACCTTTCCCCAGATTACAATGGTTTTGTTCAGTGTGCTGCCAGGAGCCACTGTGTTGTTGATTTTTCTGCTTTGTATATAAGCACATCTCTTGCCCAAGAATTTAAATTTCACCTCAAGCATAAACACTTTCAACTTGAAGAAACACCATGTGCTCCCTTTGGTTCCAGAAACTCCACTGATAGCCAGCAAAAAAAAAATGGTCTTCAATCAAAACCTTCCACACATAGTTCTTTGTAGAAGTCCTCATTCCAGCAAGCCTCCACAGGCTCCAACGTCAGGGAAAGATCCCCCTACTTTAATTTTGAAATAGTTTAAACTTAGAGAAAAGTTGAAAGAATAGAACAGTTAACACTCATGACTATATATCCTTTTCACCAATGACTTTTTTTTTTGCCAGTCATAGGGCTTGGACTCAGTGCCTGAACACTGTCTCTGGCTTCATTTTGCTCAAGGCTAGCTAGCAGTCTACCACTTGAGCCACAGTGCCCACTTCTGGTTTTTTCTGTGTATGTGGTGCCTAGGGGCTTCATGCATGCCAGGCAAGCACTCTACCACTCTACCACTAAGCCACATTCCAAGCCCACCAATGAATGTATTTTATTACATTTTCTTTCTCTCGTGTTGTCATTGCCTCCCTTTTGCTACACTATATGTGTAATATTTTTTTTGGTCAGTAGTGGGACTTGAAGTAGGGCCTGAGCACTGTCTCTGAGCTTTTTTGCTCAAGGCTAGCACTCTACCACTTTGAGCCATAGCACCACTTCCAGTTTTCTGGTGGTTAATGGGAGATAAGAGTCTTATGGATTTTCCTGCCCAGGCTGGCTTTGAACCATGATCCTCAGTTCTCAGCCTTCTGAGTAGCTAGGATTACAGGCATGTCATCAGCATCCTGCTTATATGTATAGTTTCTTGTGTTGAAGAAAGTATAGACATGAAGATATTTCAACTCTCAATACATTAGCATGCTAAGAACCAAGGATTATACCTAACCATAATTCCATATTACACTGATGAAAATTTTAAAAATTATTTTATACTTTTACTATTCAGCCAGTGGAATAGTAATTTCATTCCCTAAGGAGTGAAGGAATGAATGGATGGATAGATGCATGAGTGAATGAATTCCCTTAGGTGATTCAAAAATCTTCCTTCCTCTGTCCCTCCCTCCCTCCTTTCTTTCCTTCGTTCCTAAAACAAGATCCAATGAAGATTTGTGCATTGCTTTCGTAGTTATCTCTAAGTTTTGTTTTGTTTTTTTTCCTGAGAGTTTGTGTTTTTATGGTGATGCTATGGGGGTGAATCCCAAGCCTTGAATTTGCTAGGCAGCTGATCTACCACTTGAACCATACCCTCAGCCCTTTAGTTGCTTTTAATCCGGAAAAGTCCTTTCCCCCTTTTTTTGTTCATAGCATTAAATTTTCAGTCTGTGAGCTGTCCTAGAAAATATCTCACATTGTAAGTATGTCGATTTTGTCATAATATTGTCTAACCTGCACTTCCAACACCGTATCTTCTATAAATGGGAAATTTTGTGTAGTCTGGAGACTTGATAATTGAAGTTAAGTAGGGTTTTTTTGTGGGGGGGGGGTAAGAGTAAACCTAGTGTTAGTACTTGTTTATAATCCCAGCACTTGGGAGGTAGAGACAGGAGGATCACAAGTTGAAGTCTAGCCTGAGTAGTGATATCCTATGTAAGAAAACGCAAGGGCTAGCTTGTAGCTCAGCTGACTAGCATGTGCATTGCTCTGGGTTTGATCCTCAGCATCACAAAAAAATCAAAGAACACTGTTGGTAATGCCATGTTATATCACACTAGGAGATGTATATCAAGATTTGCCCATTATTAGTGATACTGAGTTTGACCCCATAGTTAAAGTGTTAATTGCTAGGTCTCTCAGTGGTAAACATGCACTATTTTTGTTGTTTTTGAGAAACAGTCTCACTGTATGACCCAGGATGGCCTTGAATTTGTAATCCTCCTGACTCAGCCTCCCAGATACTGGGATTATAAATGTCTTACCACCGGGCTGGGAAGATGGCCTAGTGGCAAGAGCGCTTGCCTCAAATGTCTTACCACCACGCCTAGCTAAACACACTTTTTTTGTGCCAGTACTGGAGCTTAAATTCAGGACCTAGGCACTATCCATCAGCCTTTGCACTCAAGGCTGACCACTACCACTTGAACCACAACTCCATGTTCTGGCTTTTTGCTGATAAAATGAAGATAAGAGTTTCATGGACTTTCCTGCCTGAACTGGCTTTGAACTGTGACCCTCAAATCTCAGCCTCTTAAGTAGCTAGAATTAAAAGAATGAGCCAACAGTGCATGGCTAGCATGAACTTTTATTTTTGTCATTAATGAGTAATATTTAGGATGATGGCCCGGCATCTTGTAAACATCTTGATCCTCAACAATTTTTTGTCCAATGGCCTTCATATTCCAGTTATTGTTATGTGTGGAAGTGCTGTAGTTTAAATTAAGAGCCTTCTTCTTGCTAGGCAAGTACTCTACCACTTAAACCACCCCCCAGCTTTTGATTTAATTTGCTTTGTTATTATTTGACATTTTTATGTGCTTATAAAACCAACAAAAGTATAAACAAGGTACATGAAGAATACTCTAGGTTCTATTCTTGTCCCTTTTCTGTCTGTTGATAGGTCACTCATTTAGTTATGCTTTTGGATTTTCCTTTTGTTATTGCAGTTTGTTGTTGGATTTTTTTGTTCTTGCAAGTACATTTGCATGCAAATATGTTCACCTTCTCTTTGTTAGAAGTTAGTATACTATTGTATGCCTTTCATATTTCACTTAAAAAAGCCTGTCCTAGTGAGTACTCTGACAGTGTCTAGAAATATGCAAAAAAGACTTTCCAAAACGCAAATATATTCATGTTCTTCAAATCATGTAATGGTCTGCTTTGGAATCAAATCTAAACCTCAAAGTCTTTATAACCTGGCCTTTGGGGGGGTGGGGTGAGCAGCAGCACAGATGCTTGAACTCAGGGCCTAGGAGCTGTCCCTGAGCTCCTTTGCTCAAAACTAGCACTCTACTACTTGAGCCACAGCTCCACTTTTGGCTTTCTTGGTGTTTATTGGAGATCAGAATCTCATGAAGTTTCATATCTGAGCTGGCTTTGAACCGCAATCCTGAGATCTCAGCCTCCTGAGTAGTTAGGACTACAGATGTGAGCCACTGGTGTCTGGCTAACCTAGCTTTTTTTTTTTTTAAAGTGTAAAGGCCTTTGAATAGAAGTATCTAGCTCAAAGTAAGAAAAATATATAACTTGGCTTTTTGTCTATTCACTTTTTTCTCTCCCTGAGAAGAACTTACATGAATGCATGGGCATGTTTATACATGTTTACACATGATTGCTAGTAGTACCATAGTGACTTTTTGGCTTTATGAGTTTACTATCTCCAGAATTTCTTTTAATTTAATGAACTAGCCACAAGCAATGCCACATGGTCCCCATCCAAAAAATAATAATTCTGGGGCTGGGAATGTGGCTTAGTGGTAGAGTGCTTGCCTAGCATATATGAGGCCCTGGGTTCAATTCCTAGGCACCACATAAACAGAAAAGGTCAGAAGTGGCCCTGTGGCTCAAGTGGTAGAGCCTTGAGGAGAAGAAAGCCAGGGACAGTGCTCAGGCCCTGAGTCCAAGCCCCAGGACTGCCAAAAAAAAATTGACTTTTGTCTGTGATATTCTCAACTGCATAGAAAAGTATTTCTTCTCTCTGTTCGTGTATATTCATCTTTGAAGCCTTGATTTTAAGTTATGTGCCCTTGTACTGATTTAACGCTGCCCACTTATTATTGGCTTCATAGTCATTCTCTAGTATTCTGGTTTACCTATACATACATGTTCCTCTGTTAGCCCTCCAGCATGGCTCATAAGATACATGACACTTGGTAGGCACCCAATGCATAACATAGTTCAGTAAATAGTTATTGACCAAAAAGGACAGAAAGGAACAAGCCCAGGTGTGCATTCCAGTGGCTTAAAGTCAATATCAAGTGGAATTTGCTCAGATGGAGTGATCTAAGCAGAAATTGTGAGTTGCCTTAGTTATTAGGGAACTGAAAATGGAATCCAGAGTGGAGCCTCTAGGTCACCATGGGGTGTAACTGGCTCATGGCCTAGGCTAAGAGCCAGAGAGGGGCACTACCAGCTGCTTCTCCAGTGACGGAGACTGGGCAGAGCCTGGGGTAAGGGCTAGAAGTGAGAAAGCAGCATTAGCCTATAACTTCCAGTGATGGAAACTGTTAAGTGAAACGTTTTTTTTTTTTTTCTTTTTGCCAGTTCTGGGGCTCGAACTCAGGGCCTGGTCACTGTCCCTGGCTTCTTTTTGCTCAAGGCTAGCACTCTACCACTTGAGCCACAGTGCCACTTCCAGCTTTTTCTGTTTATGCTGAGGAATTGAACCCAGGGCTTCGTGCATGCTAGGCAAGCACTCTACCACTAAGCCACATTCCCAGCTGTTAGTGAAACTCTTAGTATTGTCTAGATTTTGTACAAGGCACTGAGCTGGAGAAAAACTTGCCTTTTTCCATGTGGGAACAGGAGCTCCCCTCTTGGTCAATCATGTCGGGGGGACCTGGACACTATTTTTAACTGTTGCTGGGCCTCGGCTTATAGGATGCACAGGCTGAGGAAGAGATCAAGCAAGAGATGAACACATTACAACAGAAGCTAAATGAACAGCAGAGTGTACTTCAGCGGATTGCTGCCCCCAACATGAAGGCCATGGAAAAGCTGGAAAGCGTTCGAGACAAGTTCCAGGAGACTTCAGATGGTAATATTTGCATTCTCTTAAGGCTTTAGATTAGGGCAGAAGACTAGAGTACCTGTTGTTAGGTTATAACAGCTTCTGATTTTACGTGTTCCCATACTTAAAACCTCTAGGTACCTAAACTGTGTGGGATATGTACTTGCTTTATAGAGGACAAATGACCTCCCCAAGGTCACACAACTGCTTACTGGTAGAACCTGGGGACTCCCATGTTTATTCGACTCTAGTCCCATACTTCTTTCTTTAGATTACTGACTGGATACAGATTCTTGGGTGATAGGAGGAACCTCTGCAGTCATTCCTTTCCATTTGTGGGGATGTCACTGCTCGGGCTTGTTCACAGGTTGTTCTCGATAAGGCATGGTCCTCAGCCCTTGGCAGAGTCCAGAGCCCAAGGTACTGAGGGTTCATCTGTCTTCCTTCTGTCAGAGTTTGAAGCAGCACGGAAGCGAGCAAAGAAGGCCAAGCAGGCATTTGAACAAATTAAGAAGGAGCGCTTTGACCGTTTCAATGCTTGTTTTGAATCTGTGGCTACCAACATTGATGAGATCTATAAGGCTCTGTCCCGAAATAGCAGTGCCCAGGTAGGCTGGAACCCCTTTCCTAACCAGCTCCTGCTATCCTCCTATCGCCCTTCTCAAGGCTTCTTATCTCCCTGCCCATGCAGACTCAGATCCAATCTTGGTCCCTTTTATCTTCCCCTAGGCATTCCTGGGCCCTGAGAACCCTGAAGAGCCCTACTTGGATGGCATCAACTACAATTGTGTGGCTCCTGGCAAACGCTTCCGGCCTATGGACAACTTGTCAGGTGGAGAGAAGACAGTGGCAGCTTTGGCCTTGCTGTTTGCCATCCATAGGTAAGGCTCCTGCCCCCTAGGGCAGTTGGTGGAAGACTAAACTGAGGCTACCAGAAATACTGGGGCCACGGATGTGCAGAGATCTCAGAGATGCAGATGTTCTAGTGGTATCTGGATTCTATTCCTGTTTCCCTATTTACTATAGCATATGTGGCCTTGATTTTCCTGGACCTGTCTTCCTCATCTACGCTCATCCATTCAGCATGGCCTCACTGGCCCTTGCATGTATTCAGTCCCATTTCCAGGTCTTTGCTCACAGAATTGCTGGCTAATAAGCCTTTTCTATGCAAATATAGCTTGACTATTGCTTTCCACCCCTTCATGACTTTTCTTCTTCCTCTAGGAAGTCATGTTTCACCTTTATAGCATACCCTGGCCTCCCCCTCCTGAATGCCAGTAATACTTGACTCTGGCCCATACAGTGGAGTGCTTGTTTATACAGCATCATCCATAAGCATTTTTTAAGTGCTGCTCTATATTATACCCTGTGGAGGGGTTGGGGACAATGTGTCAAGACATGGTCTCTGGCCTGGAGTTGCTCACAGACTATTGGAAATCAGACACACAGTATGCTAAGTATTATATTTGGGTGAGCTTAGATGCTCAGAATACACAGGAAAGGCACATAACCCAATCTGGAGGAGGTAGTAAATGGGGCAAGGAAGACTTTTAAGGGCAAATGACACTTGGGCAGGAATATAAAGCACGAGTGAAAGGTTACGAGTGAAAGGGAGCCTGTCAGGCATTCTAGGCTGATGACACTGCATTGCAGAGGCAAGAGGCATGCAGCATGTTGTGTGTTGGGGTGGAATAGATCTTTGGATAGTTTTTTAGTATGACCAAATATGAAGACAACTCTGCCTCCTTATCCAGCCTAGACGATTCTCAGAGAAATATGTTCTTCATGGTTCTACAGGATCCTGGAGTATAGGTCTAAACGCAGAGGACTTGGTTGATGTATGGGCATTTAAGGGCTCAGACAACATTAAAACTTGGGTTATTGGTCTCTGATGATTTGAAGGGGGAGGGTAGCCTATTTGATGGACATTGGGGCTATCACACCCTTCCTTGCCACCACCCCCACCCTACTCCCCTGCCTTGGTTATCAGCTCACTTATTGGTTCCCTCCCAGCTACAAGCCAGCCCCCTTCTTTGTCCTGGATGAGATTGATGCTGCTTTGGATAACACTAACATCGGCAAGGTGAGTACAAGAAAAGTGGGGCCTGGGAGGGAGGCCCCCAAATTAGGGCTGGGTTTTATGGAACATCTGAATGTGTCCTAGCTGTTCCTGCTGCCTGTTCTCTGTGCCTGGGAGGCTGGGCCAAGGGTCATCCATTCAGTAATAGTAGTTGGTAGCATTCTCTCAGCCTCTCTTCCCACACCATTCACTGCCCCTCCCCCACCTCCTCTACCTATTGGTTCTGATGGAAAATACAGGAGTGTTAGGGCTTGAGCCCTGCTAAGTGCCTGGTGACCCCTCTCACAGGTGGCAAATTACATCAAGGAGCAGTCAACTTGCAACTTCCAGGCCATTGTCATCTCTCTGAAGGAAGAATTCTACACCAAGGCTGAAAGCCTCATTGGAGTCTATCCTGAGGTAGGGCGAGCCTGGCTCAGGAGCCAGTCCCATTCTCTGCCTGACTCCCCAGGGCAGGAAGGGAAAACTGCAGTGAAGGGGCAAGGGGTGGGGAAGCATAGGGAATCAGTCCTGAACAGCCATTTGGGCTTCTTGGAGTCCTGCCCTGGCAGTTTAGCCAACCCTTTTAGTCAGAGCTGTTGCATTTGGGGATATGTGGAAAGGCCAGCAGAGGGCAGGTAGGTAGGGAGAGAAGGCACATGGGACTGAGCACATCCTCTCATACCCAGAAAGAACAGTTGCCTGGACTTTGGGCAGGTATGTAGAGAGGAGGGTTTGAGGCCCTTGTCTGGGGCACTGGACCCCTCTTAATTCTCTCCTTACAATTTTATTTTTCTTTTTTTCCCTCCTCCTTCAGCAAGGGGACTGTGTGATCAGCAAAGTCCTGACCTTCGACCTCACCAAGTACCCAGATGCCAACCCCAACCCCAATGAGCAATAACAGTACTGCCATCCAACCTTTTATGGATCCCTAAGCTCTCCTCTCCCAATTTCTGAATATTTAGATCCCAATCTTCCCCTTTCTCCTCACCCTATTTGTTGTCATGGGATTGAGGTACAGCTATCAAGCACGAAGAGGAACAGAGGTGATGTTAGGTCTGTCTGGAGCAAAATATCCTGAGCTACAGGGAACATCCTAGCCTCTGAAAGGAAGTGCTGAGCTGAGCTGAGCTAACTTACCATTCTCCCTCCCTTTTCCTCTTCACCCATCATCATAGATCCCTTGGGCCCCTGGGCCCCAGTGTGTGTGGGGTATATATGAGTGCCTGAGAGAGAGAGAGAGAGAGACTGTGCACATGCGCATATATGGGTGTGTTTGCAAAATACAAGCTATTGAAGATCTGTTGGAAGGAACCTAGGCCGAGTTTGATTCCAAGAGAGCTTAGGATGATGTCACCCCAGATATGGGCAAACGTACTCAGGACCTCATAGGAGTCTTAGGCAGTCACCAGAAACTGCCCTCATTCACTCAATCATTTTCTTGTTCATTTTTTAATGTATTCTTCAAACCCATACTGTGCATGCTACTTGTCGAGGCTCTATGTTTCAAATAATGAGTTGAATCAGACATGATTTCTGTATCTTCCTGGTATGGAGATGGAGTGTATCCATAAATTAGTATGGTTAGCCAAATGTCATCAGTACTTTGAGAAGAGGATTACCACCTCCAGGCTTCCTGGAGAGGGCCATGTTTGAGCCAGACCTTGACAAATTGGTAGGATTTGATCAGGCACTAGGAGCAGAGCGTGGGCTCTGGGGACAGAAAGTTTGGAGCTCTAGTCCCTCTTACCACTAGTTTGACACTGGCCTTTCTGTGCCTCAGTTCCCTCATCTGTAAAATGAGGCTAAAATATTACCTACCTCATAGGATTTGATGTTGTCAGGCTCCTCATTGGAGGCTTTATCTGTGTGTGGAGGCCACTAGGTGCCAACCCCTTAGAATACAACCTATGCCTCGACCCCTGAGGAATTCTGTTAGGGACAGATACCCCCAAATCTGGGATGTCCTGATTTCCCTGGTTACTGGTAATGTTCCAGGGTGCTAATAGGTTTTACCTGGTAAGTCGAGGGCCTGAGGAAACCTATAGTTTCAGTCATGTTTGATAACTGGATGCCAGGTCCTCAACCTAGGTTGTGAGGAACTAGAGGAAGAGGTAGCCTGGTCCATATCCCAGCCTAAATGTGCTAATTTCCTATGGGGAACTATCTTCATTAGCAGTAAGGACTGTGCAGAGGCAGCAAAGCCTGGTGCCATAAATTCAGCCTCAACACATTCAAATATGTCATCACACTTGTCTTCATGTAATCTGTTTATTGCTTTTCTGCTTTTGAAAAATTAAGGCAGTGGGCTGGGAATGTGGCCTAGTGGTGAGAGTGCTTGCCTCGCATACATGAAGCTCTGGGTTCGATTCCTCAGCACCACATGTA
This sequence comes from Perognathus longimembris pacificus, assembly GCF_023159225.1. Classification (NCBI taxonomy): domain Eukaryota; kingdom Metazoa; phylum Chordata; class Mammalia; order Rodentia; family Heteromyidae; genus Perognathus; species Perognathus longimembris. Next base: position 71,510,754 of record NC_063188.1, on the reverse strand, counting down.
TAGAAAATGGCCAGAAGTGGCTCTCTGGCTCAAGTGGCAGAGTGCTAGCCTTGAGCAAAAAGAAGCCAGGGACAGTGCTCGGGCCCTGAGTCCAAGCCCCAGGACTGGCAAAAAAAAAATTAAGTCAAGGTTAGGGATGTTGCTAAGTAATAGAGCACATGCTTAGGGTTTGAGAGGCCCTGAGTCTGATCCCCAGCACCCCTCCAGAAGGTCTAATGATACAAACAGTTCTCTTTAAGAAATTGGATTGTTACAGATAAAAGAGCCTCATTTGACTGCTTACCATTCTCACCTGTTCTTTCACTTTAAACACTTGCTTATTGTACTTTAATCTAGAGTTTAATATTTATACACACATGATTTCTCTGAAGTATTGTGTGTAATTTAAATGCTACTTTGGAATTGTTCTCAAATTTGCTTTCTTTGCTTAACAGTGTTTTTGAGACTTGTGCATGTTGTTAAGTAAAGAGCAGTGCATCCTTTTCATTCATGTATAGTTCTTATTATGTGACTACCATGTTACCCATTTCTCTTGTGAATATTGTTTTCAATTTCCTATTACAAAGTACTACATAGGAACTGCCCTGTATCTCTGAATTTGTGTATGTGTGAAAGCTTATCTAAGATTGGTTTCTAGAAGTGGAATTTGCATAGTCATAGGATATTTATATATTGGTTCCTAATATTTCCAAATTTCCCTTCTGTCCTATTGACTCACTATTTTCCCTGAGGTGATCCAAGGTCTAATTTTATCCATCTACATCAGTATTGTCTAAAGTAGTGATATCCATGAAACCAAGGATTCGATATGCTACTTATGTATTTTCCTAATACATATTAAAGAATACAACTAAACAAAAGAAGTTTGTTAGCAGTCAACCAAAGAAGTCACATTCTGCCAGTGGTACATGTGCCATACATAATATGGCAGATGCTGGCACAGTTTGGGCATCAGATATGGTTCAAATCCTAGCTATAGACCCCTTGGGCAAATACTTCACCAGAGCCTCATTTTCTTCATTTTGTAAAAGGAGATAGCAGGCAACTACCTTGCAGCACTGAAGGGAAGATAATGTGTAATATATTTGAAACAGTCTGGCTGGCATATTGAGACCACAGCCTTTTGTTGTTGATTGTAGGGCTTGAACTCAGGGCCTGGGCGCTGTTCCTGAGCCTCTTTGTGCTCAAGACTACTAGCACACTACCACTTTGAGCCACAGCATCATTTCTGGTTTTTGAGTGGTTAATTGGAGATGAGTCTCACAGGGACTTTTCTGCCTGAGCTGCCTTCAAACGGCAGTCCTCAGACCTCAGCCTCCTGAGTAGCTAGGATTACAGGCATGAGCCACTGGGGCCCGGCTAGACCACAGCTTTTTAAAGGTAGAGCTTGCTATTCATCCCCTTAAAAAATAAGAAAACTGAAGCCCCAAAAGAGTTGAGTGACCTATCTGCCAGGTAACAGTGTAAGTTTGAAGCCAGATCTTCTGATTCATTCTATTGCTTTTTCCATTATAAAGGTGATTATCAACATTGGCTATACATCATAATAATTTATGATTTTTTTCTTTTTCAATAAAAGAATGTGTACAATATGTTAAAAATAGTATAGAAGGGCTTAAGGTGAAAAGCAGCAGTTCCCTGCTGACCCCCTCATCCAAAGGATGTGGCACTCTTTAAAATATATTGCTCTATTGAAATTGATTTAGTAGGTATGGATAATAACCTGGATAACCCCCTACCTCACAGGATAGAAAAGAATTTACATGAGATATCTTGGGCTAAGGCCCTGGAGCATAGGAAATAACGTCACAAAGGAGCTTTGAGCACTTAATTATTTAGGCTCTGGGAGGTGAGATGATTTGTGAAGAGATTCCAGAGGCAGGGCCTAGAATTACTTCCCCCAGGATCTCCTTAGTGCTTGCCCCCTGTTCTCTGTTTTCCCATCTCCTGTCTTTACAAGGCAAAATGTCAGTGAAGGACAGACATCATGTGTTTCTAAGAGCAAGTAGGCTCCCTATGGCTTGTTAGAAGAACTAACTAGGTTGACTCCTTTATATTCCGGATCCAGTTACCTTGATCTCTAGAGGGTTGAAAAGTACTCCACAATAGTATCTTTGTTTTAATTGGGCCCTTCACTCTGGAAAGGAGTGTTACACACCCAGAACACAATAGTAGTCAAATCTTTATTCTGCCTTTGATGAGCTCATTGTCTTAGCTGGAGAGGAATTCATGACAGCTGTTACTCATACCATGTAATCAGCTGTGCCAGAGGCCTGGCAGGGGCATCTAGCTTAGATAAGAAAGGCATTCTTTAGAGGTTGACACCTGAACTGAAATTTGAGAGACTACCTAGGAATTTGCTAGATAAAGTAGGGAATTCCAGATGTGGGAACAGTATGCACAAAGACCTGAAGACTAGAAACAAGACAATTTAGGAGTTTAGAACAGGGGAAGAGCGACAAGAAAAAGCTAGAAGTAGTCAGGAACCAGATTGGAAGAGGGTTCTAAGTTCCTGGCTAGAGTTTAGATTTACCGAATGGAACAGTGTGTGTTCCTCATATTGTCTACATCCGAAGAAACACGGCCACTCTGTGCCCCAAACCCTGTAAACATTTAAATATGGTTGAATGTCAATCTTAAGTGTTTATAAAGATCACCACATGACTACTGTGCAGCAGGTTTAGGAACCATAGTGTGAAGGCAGGGAGGGAGCTTTAGATCAGATGTGGATTTAACCCTTTTCTGGCCAGCTAGCAAGGGTGGGAATGGATTAGGTTAGATGTTCATGGTGTGTGCATTTGTGCCTGCAATTTCTCTTAATATTCAACCTTTTGCTCTTATATTTGCTTATTTTATCTCTGAATAAGTGTAAGACCACAAAACTAGGCCTGGAGATACTAACATATCCCCTGTAAAACGTCTAGTGCCTGACACAGAACAGGCACCTAGTTTTTCTGAATAAATGCATGCAAGAATGAATGTATTTGTGAGGAAGTGAATGCAGATGGAGATTAGGAGACTTAAAAAGACCAGGATGCTTACTCTAGGACAAGGGCAGTAGGAACAGATTGGAAGTGACAAGGTGTGAGCTATTAAGGTGGTAAACTGGACTTGAATGTGAAGGGTGACTGGTTAGGTTGAGTACCCATGAACAGCCAAGATTCCTACCCCTATCCCGGTTTTCTCTTTCCTCATCTGTCTCAGAATCTCCTAGCCTCAGCACCCGGAACCCTTCCCTCAACTTAAACATTCTGTATGTTATATGATCTCCTTCACCCTCCAGCCCCCAGTTACGGATTCATCCAGTTCAATAAATCTTAGCTAAGTACCTCCTGTGTGATGTGAGGCTCTTTTCAAGCCAGGACTCCAGCTCCCTCTTGCTTACCTCAAGAGATGTTTTGAGGGCTCCCTCAGGTAAGACATGACCCTTATCCAATAACATTTGGTGAGGTACCTAAACAATCTTAGAGATTGCCCAGCCCCCTTCTGAGACCCAGGGAAAGTATTAACTTCTCCAGGTCCCACTTGGCAGTTTTGGAGCCAGGACTAGAACCCAAATCTCTTTCCATACCTCCTCTAGAGCCTTATTCTATTTCATAGCAGGCAGAGGTGGTCAGGGAGAAGGTGAGACTTAGACAACTTTGAAGGTCATTATACAGGAATAGTCCAAACAAGATGCCAATTACACTGCCCCCTCCTGGAAACTCAGCAAACCTACCTGTAGTCTCTTCTAAGGGGTTACTTTAACATAATTTGTTATGCCATCTACCATGTGATCTCACTATCCTGACCATAGATGGCTAGATTGGGATAGCATCTGACTCATGGTAACTGATTTCTAGTCTGTCCAGCAGCCTATTAGGTAGACTGTGTATATATATCACCCACTTCATAGGGTATATATATAATGGTAAATGCATGAAACATCCTTCAGGAGGCTGAATGTAGTGTTCAGAAGAAGTGAACGATTGATTGAGTGTTACAAGGCAGAAGGTGGGTGAAAGGTGGCCAAAAACTTAAATAACAAAAGCAGAGAGAAAGCTGTAGAAATCTTAAGTCACTAGATATTTGTGTCATGAGGTCATGGGTCTGCAAGGTAGCAGAAGCTATCAAACAAGATGGCAATGGTGGGCCAGAAGGATGGAGAAGCCATGAAGCAATAAGAGCTGTGAGGCAAAGAAACCACAAGACAAAATATGGGAGATCCATGAAGCAGCAGAAGGCTTAATAGACAAGATCCCTGAGGCAGCACAACGATGAGACTACAAGAACCACAAGGCAACAAACCACGTGGCAGCAAGGCAGCAAGGCAACAGTAAGGGAAGAAGCGGGAGTTACAAGATAAGAAGCTACAAAGAAACCTGAAAGCCAAGAAGCTGCTGGAGCTAGGGGGCCTAGCAACTGTGTGACAGCAAACATCATGGGCAAAAATGAAGGGAGCAGAAAGAAGTTAGCAGTAGGAGTATAAATCTCCATCTCTAATCTGAGTGTGGCTTTATTTCTTGTAATTTGAAAGAGATTAGCACTGGTGTGCAATTTAGATGAGGTAGGAATTTATTTTTTTCTCTCATGACTTCACTGGCACTTGTACCTTGCAATGTAACTATTGGTTTATTTTCCTCATTTGTCTAATCATTTATTCATGTACTAACTCATAACTCATTGGCTTGTTCACTTATGCATTAATATCAGCATTTACTCAATGGTTCATTTGTTCTTTCTTGTATTCACTCACATCATTTTTCCATCCGTTTGTTCTACAAGCCTATGTTGAATTCTTTCTGCATGTCCTTTTACTAGATTCTGGGAAAAACATACTTCATGCCCTTGAAGAATTCAGTTTAATTAGGGACTCAAGTGCACTAAGGGTGACAGCTGATAAAGTAGAAGCCTAGATGAGGCAAAGTCAGCGTGTGGAAAGCATTGGCTAGTTCTCCCTGGGGTGGAGTGGAAGAATTAGGAAAGGCTGTATAGAGGAGGGAGTACTTGAACTGAATCTTGAAAGGAGTTGGTGTTTACCATGTATAAAGGAAGGAAAGAATATTTCAGGCAAAGGAGCTGCCTAAGCAAAGTTATGTGAAGAATGTGAAGAAGTTTAAGGATTTTAAAAGGGACTTGGTATTGTTCCATGCAGTGAAGTGCAACCAAGCCTCATTTTAATCTTGTGAACAATAGGAAGCTGTTAGGAGGATGTAAAGTAGGGAAATGGCGGGTATTCTCACTCTGGTAATTAGTGCAAAAGAAGGTTGGGGGCATTAAATATTAGCCTAAATAGGAATCTTGAGGATGGAGAGAAATTCTACCCAGGGAGAAGATTTTTGAGCAAGTACAATTACAACTAAGATTTAAAGAATAGCGAGGATTCAAATGAAGGGTTTTCCAAGCTTGGGAGACAATGAGGAGGTGGGAGTAAATGTGCCCTATTTGGGTTCATGAGTATTACAATTTCTAGCAGGGAGTACAGTTAAAGGATTAGCAGGCTGTAAGTCTTCCTCAATGCTGTATTCTAATGACAGGTCTGGGCAAGGGGCATTAAGTAAAAGGAATGGCATACGCATAAGTGTCCTTTCTGTGCTTTTTTAATATTCCTCTTGAATGTTCATTTAAAAAGAGAATGCATACATATTAAGGAGACTCATCAGTATGAAGGTATTATGAAAAGACTCCACTCTCCCACACATCTACACCTCTACTCTCACTTTTGGCTCCCACGTTCAGTTATTTCTTGTAATTGTTAATCTCTATATTTTAAGTCATCAGTTTCAGACATTATACATTAAAGTTCTCTGTGACATGATAATTGAGATCATTTACACCAACTTCAACCAATATAATTTAGGTTTTCTACTGGCTAACTTTCTAAATTCAAGTATCATCTTTATTTTTCAGTTTTTGGTCCATGAACAAGAGACAGTATATCATGACCAGAACTTTGTTAGATATGAAAATTCTTTCGTCAGCCTCCTTTCTGACCATTAGCCTCCCAAATTCTGTCCTCTGCCCTTTTATATTGTCAAAGCTGTTAACATTAAATTATATTCTGTAATCATAATTGATGTTTTTTGTTTTGTCTATGATTCTAAAAGTTGGAAAAGCAATAAACAGCTATTAATATTAACATGACTAAGTATTCTTTCTAGAACCAAATGTACTTTATAATTTTTTTTTCTTGTAGCAAATCTTTTTCCGGATGTTTTTAATTCCTTCCCCCACATTACTGTTTTATTTCATCATATATTCTTTCTTTCTTTCTTTCTTTCTTTCTTTCTATCCTGTCAAACTGATAAACAGAGCGGTTACAGTTTCATACATTAGGCATTGGATACATTTCTTGTACTGTTTGTTACCTCCTCCCTCATTCCCCCCTCCCCCGTTTCCCTTTCCCCCCATGAGTTGTTCAGTAGATTTACACTAAACAGTTTTGCAAGTATTGCTTTTGTAATTGTTTGTCTTTTTTACCTTGTGTCTCTTGATTTTGGTATTCCCTTTCAGTTTCCTAGTTCTAATACCTGTATACACGGTTTCCAATGTACTTAGATAAGATACAGAGATAGTGCAGGTACAACCACAGAAAGGGGATACAAGAGGATCATCAACAATAGAAGCTACAGTTTCACATCGCATGTTGAAAGTACTTACAACAGTGATATAACAGTTGTTTCCATAACATGGACTTCATTTCACTTAGCATCATCTTTTGTGTTCATAAGGGTATAGCTATTGGGCTCTTGTGATCCTCTGCTGTAACTAGCCTAAACCTGTGCTAATAATTCCCTATGAGGGAGACCATAGAGTCCATGTTTCTTTGGGTCTGGCTCACTTAGTATAATTTTTTCCAAGTCCTTCCATTTCCTTACAAATGGGGCAATGTCATTCTTTCTGATAGAGGCATAAAATTACATTGTGTATATGTACCACATTTTCCTGATCCATTCATCTACTGAGGGGCATATGGGTTGGTTCCAAATTCTAGCTATGACAAATTGTGCTGCAATGAACATTGTTGTGCTCGTGGCTTTAGTGTGTTCTTGTTTGTGGTCTTTGTGGTAGATGCCCAAAAGTGGGGCTGCTGGATCATAGGGGAGCTCTATGCTTAGCCTTCTGAGGAATCTCCATACTGCTTTCCAGAGTGGCTGAACCAGTTTACATTCCCACCAACAATGAAGTAGGGTTCCCTTTTGGCCACATCCCCTCCAACATTTCTGATTGTTAGTTTTCTTGATAAAGGACATTCTTGCTGGGGTGAGATGGAATCTCAATGTTGTTTTGATTTGCATTTCTTTTATGGCCAGTGATGTAGAGCACTTTTTCATATGTCTCTTGGGCCATTCTCATTTCCTCATCAGAGAAGTCTCTTTTTAAGTCTTTAGCCCACTTTTTGAGGGGGCTATTGGTTCTTTGCGGTTTTGTTTTGGAAGAATGTAATTTTATTAGCTGTGCATATATTTTAGATATGAGGCTTTTGTCCGTTTTATGGCCGGTAAAGATCTTTTCCCGATCTGTGGGCTTTCTGTTGATCTTAGGAGCTATGTGCTTTGTGCTGCAGAAGCTCTGCAGTTTGATGCAGTCCCATTTGTCCATCCTTTCTTTGATTTGTTGCATTTCTGGGTCTTTGTTAAGGAAGTTCCGTCCTGTGCCAAGGAGCCCAAGTGCTTAGTGTTTTCAGGGTATCTGTTTTAATTTCGAGGTTTTTGATCCATTTGGAATTGATTTTGGTGCAGGTGATATATAAGGATCTGGTTTTAGTTTGTTGCATGTGTTGAACCAGTTTTGCCAGCACCATTTGTTAAAGAGGCTGTCTTCCATCCTATTTTTTTTAGCTCCTTTATCAAAGATTAAGTAGGCCTAGTTCTTTGGGTTCATTTCTGGGTCTTCAATTCTGTTCCACTGGTCTTCAGGCCTGTTCCGGTGCCAATACCAAGCTGTTTTTATTACTATAGCTTCATAATACAGCTTGAAGTTGGGTATTGTAATTCCTCCAGCACTGTTCTTTCTGCTTAGGATTGTTTTTGCTATTCTGGGTCTTGTATTGTTTCATATAAATTTCTGGATTGATTCCTCTATTTCATTAAAAAATTGTGTTGGGATATTAATGGGTATTGCATTGAATTTGTAGATAGCCTTTGGTAATATTGCCATTTTGATTATATTGATCCTCCCAATCCAGGAGCATGGGAGTTTTATCCATTTCCTTAGTTCTGCCTTAATTTCGTTTTTCATGTTTTTAAAGTTCTCATCATAGAGGTCTTTCACTTCTTTGGTTAAAGTTATTCCTAAGTATTTTATGTTTTTTGAGGCAATTGCAAAAGAAGTTGCTTTCCTGATTTCAGCCTCGGCGTTTGGGTCATTAGCATATAGAAATGCCATTGAATTTTTTTTTTTTTTTTGGCCAGTCCTGGGCCTTGGACTCAGGGCCTGAGCACTGTCCCTGGCTTCTTTTTGCTCAAGGCTAGCACTCTGCCACTTGAGCCACAGCGCCACTTCTGGCCGTTTTCTGTATATGTGGTGCTGGGGAATTGAACCCAGGGCCTCATGTATACTAGGCAAGCACTCTTGCCACTAGGCCATATCCCCAGCCCCAATGCCATTGATTTTTGAGGGTTTATTTTATATCCTGCAACTTTGCCAAAGTTTTGGATCAGCTCTAGTAGCTTGGGAGTAGAGTCCATGGGGTTCTTTAGGTATAGAATCTTGTCATCTGCGAAGAGAGAAAGTTTAACTTCATCTTTTCCTATTTGGATCGGATCCCCTTTATATTTCCTTCTTGTCTAATTGCTCTGGCTAGGAATTCTAGTACTATGTTGAAGAGAAGGGGAGAGAGTGGACATCCCTGTCTTGCTCCTGATTTTAAAGGGAATGGCTTTAGTTTTTCACCATTTAGAATTATGCTTGATGTTGGTTTGTCATAGACTGCCTTTATTATATTCAGGAGTGTTCCCTGGAATCCCAGTTTTTCCAGGGCTTTTAGCATAAATGGGTGCTGGATTTTATCGAATGCCTTTTCTGCATCCAGAGATAAAACCATGTGGTTCTTTACCTTGCTCAGATTGATGTGGTGGATTACATTAATTGACTTGAGTATATTGATCCTACTTTGCATCCCTGGGATGAATCCAGTTTGATCATGCTGTATGATTTTTTTGATGACCTGTTGAAGTCGATTGACCAGAATTTTGTTGAGAATTTTTGCATCTATGTTCATCAGGGAAATCGGTCTGTAGTTCTCTTTCCGTGATGAGTCCTTGCCTGCTTTTGGGATGAGGGTTATACTGGCTTCATAGAATGTGTCTGGTAGTGAACTTTCTCTTTCAATTTCATTGAAGAGTTTGAGAAATATTGGTGTGAGTTCTGTTTTGAAGGCCTTGTAGGATTCTGTTGTGAATCCATCTGCACCTGGGCTTTTCTTGGATGGGAGATCACTTACTGCCATTTCTATTTAAATGCTGGATATGGGTCTGTTCAGAAGGTTTAAATCTTCATGGTTGAGTTTGGGGATATCAATTTTTTCTAGGAAATCATCCATTTCTTCCAGGTTCTCGAATTTGTTGGCATAAAGGTTTGCAAAATAGTCCCTTATTGTGTTCTTAATTTTGTTTGTTTCTGTGGTGATGTTACCTGTTTTATCTCTGATCTTGTTAATCTGGGTTTGCTGCTTTCGTTTTTTGGTCAGGTTTGCTAGGGGTCTAAAATCTACTAAAAATCCCCTGCTGGGACTTCTTTTCTTTACACTAAAATTATATTAGAAATGTCACCAATTGTACTTTTTGGCCCCTCCTAGAATCTCTTTGGAATCAAGACTAGTTTTTTGTTTTGTCTTTAAGACGGGTTCTCCTTACATTGGCCTTCCTACCTCAGCCTCCTCCGTGCTAGGATTCCAGGTGTGTGCCTTCATCCTTGGCTTGGACTACTTGCTTTTTTTTGTCTGTAGTGGGGCTTGAACTCTGGGCCCAGGCTCTGTCTCTGAGCTCTTCTGCTGAGCCACAGTGCCACTTCTGGACTAGTTGCTTTTTACGGCTTAATACACAGGGTATCATTTTTGGATTCTCCTTCACTGCTCTCTGTGATTATATTCACTGTTTTTCACTTGCCAGAATTTTTGTTCTGATTACTTCCCCTCCCTTTTTTTGTGCTGGTAGTAAGGCTTGAATTCAGGGTGTGGGCACTATCTCCTCTCTTGACACTCAAAGTACTCTACCACTTGAGCCATAGCTCCACTTCCCTTCCCCACCCTATCCCCAGCTCAACTTCCTTTCCCATTCTTTTTGATAGGGAAAATCTTCAAGTAACTTTTTCAGAAAGATTGAAACTATCCCATCCTCACATTTGGCTATAAAATTTGAAGTTGTCACTTTCCCATGCACCTTTGAGGAGATATTTTAAAACATGGGGTTTCACTTTGTTGCTTAAGCTGGTTTTGAATTTACTAGGCTTAAGTGATCCCCCATGTAGATGCAGCTTCCCAAGTATTACAGGCACAACCCCATTGCCTCCACTTTCTTCTGATACCCAATTTTGATGATAAGACATGGTAGTAACACACTGCTTTATAGATGGTTTCCATCACTTTTTCTCCTTCTAAGATCCCAAAGACATAAGTGCTCGTTATTTTTTAATAGTCTTGTAGGTACCCGGACTTCATTTTTTCCCCATCTAGTTTTTCTGTTTTCCAGGTGACTATTCTGTCTTCAGGTTCCTCTGTCCTGTTCATTTTGCTGTTAATCCATACACATTTTTTTACTTTTTACTTCCAGATTTTCTGCTAACAAACTGCTAAGTTTCTGCTTTTAAGCACATTCCTAATTGCTGAAAAGTCTTTTCAGATAATTTTAACATCTCAGTCATCTTTATATATATTGTGTGGTTTTTCTTGATGAACACGTGAGTTTCAATTTAAACCTGGGCATTTTGAGTATTGTATTATGTGATGCTGGATCTTATTTGGATCTTGTTTAGAAAGATCTGAAGATATTTCTATCCTCAGATACCACTCTGGCAGTGGAAGAGGAAACAGTTCCTCCTTAATGCCAGGTGGATGTGGAAATCCAGGTTTTCTACTGAGTCTCCATTATTATTATATGGGGGAAGTTTTCTTCAGTACTGCTAAGTGGGGGTGGTGGAGGTGGGAGGTTTTTTGTTTTTTTGCCAGTCCTGGGGACTGAACTCAGGACCTGGGCACTGTCCCTGAGCTGCTTTTGCGCAGGCTAGCACTCAACCACTTGAGTCACAGCACCACTTCTGGCCTTTTCTATTTATGTGGTACTGAGGAATAAAACCCAAGGCTTCATGCATGCTAGGCAAGCACTCTACCACCAAGCCACATTCCCACCCTGTTGGGGTCCATCTTTCTCGCCTTGATGGAAGGGGCTTGATGCACCTCCCCCAGCCCTGGGGAATGCGGCCCTGCTACCCCCTCTAGATTGGAATCCAGAGAAACCGGTTGGGCCAACAGCCCTCCAACCTGCCAGCCAGCCGGGCGCCCACCAACCCCGCCCGGGTTCGGTGCGCTCAAGTGACGTTAGCCCTTGGGGGTCAGGTGACAGCTCTTGGCCTATCGGAATCCTGGCCAACCCCCTGCCTTCGGAATCATCTCCCCTGTCCTTCTCTCAATAAAGTCAGTTCGCTCTCAGAAGCCTACTCTGTGGTCTATGTACGCTAGCTCCCAGGGAAGGATAGTGGCCACATTACCACGTAGGTCACGCGCACGCCAGGCCGGACTGAACCCCCACGTCTCACTCTAATTTACCTGCTGGTCGGGAGTTGGGGGAGAGGACGTTACGGAGGGCAGGAAGAGAGAAGAAAGAGTCCGAGCAGGGAGGGGCAAGAAAAAACCCCAAGACCACCCCCTAGGGGTGGGAGTTTTAATTGCCCAGGCAATTTCTCTGATAGCATCTTAATGGGAAGAGAATGCTGAACCATTACAATCTGATGGTAGAAGTCTAGGGACCCTTCTTGGTATTTGCTGGTATAGTAGAAGTAGGGCTATGAGTTTTGGTGTTTTTATTTAAGTGGAGTGGAGTAGTTAGTATCTAATTGATGGCTTTTCTGACAGGAAGTCTGGGATATCTAAGATGAACAAATTTGGGGAACTTATGTCCCACTTCTCTAGTACCAAGTTCTCTATTATTGTTTGCCATCATATCTCCACCTGCCAGAGTCTTCCCAAAGAAGACATGCTTTTGATGTCCAAGGATTTCAAGTACACTTGATAGGAAGGATATAGGAAACTAGGGACTACAGATGTAGTTCTCGGGTACAGTGCTTGCCTATCATGTGTAAGGCCCTGGGTTTTATTCCCAGTGCCTCAAGAATGAGGAGAAGCACTTATGTCTGGCCATTCCCCCTTTCTATTTTTTTTAAATAATTTTATATATTTATTTATTTTTGCCAATCTTGGGGCTTGAACTCAGGGCCTGGGCACTGTTCCTGAACTCCTTTTGCTCAAGACCAGCACTCTACCACTTGAGCCACAGCAGCACTTCCTGCCTTTTCTGTGTATGTGGTACTGAGGAATCGAACCAAGGGCTTCATGCATGCCAGGAAAGCACTCTACCACTAAGCCACATTCCCAGCCCCAATAATTTTATTTCTGATTTCCTAAATTTTCATCATGTGTTTAGATTTAGGATCTTTTATTATTTGTTGTATGGGTTTTTACATACTTTCATTTGAAAATCATTTAAATCTGGAGACATTCTCATTTCCTTGGTATATTCCTCCATTTTCTTTGCTTTGTCCTTGAAATCCTTAACATTGGATGTTGGAACTCCTGAATTTATCTTTTATAACTTTCCATCCATTCTTTCTTGTTTTCCATCTCTTTCTCTTATTCCTCTTTCCTCTCTTCCCTCTCTCCTTCCTCCCTAGCTTTATTATTCTCTTTCTTTGTTCCTACTCACTTTCTGAGAGAAGAGTCAACTTTATTTTTCATCCTTTCTGTGTTCCATTTCTTTATTTGACAACCACATTTTAAAATTTGAAGTATTTATTCACATTCCATTTTTCTCTTAGCATCCTGTTCTTATTTTATAGATGCACTTTTATCTTGAGCCTCTCTGATACATGTTTTTGCATTTCCTTCTATTCTTTGAAATACCTATTTTACAAAAACAATCACAAGATTGTTTTTACTCTTGTTTGTTTATTTTTATCTGCTTTGTCTTTTTTCTCAGAGAAAATATGGTGGCTTTTTTTTTTGCCAGTCCTGGGCCTTGGACTCAGGGCCTGAGCACTGTCCCTGGCTTCTTCTTCTTCTTCTTTTTTTTTTTTTTTTTTGCCAGTCCTGGGCCTTGGACTCAGGGCCTGAGCACTGTCCCTGGCTTCTTCTCGCTCAAGGCTAGCACTCTGCCGCTTGAGCCACAGCACCGCTTCTGGCGGTTTTCTGTATATGTGGTGCTGGGGAATCGAACCTAGGGCCTCGTGTATCCGAGGCAGGCACTCTTGCCACTAGGCCATATCCCCAGCCCCTCCCTGGCTTCTTCTTGCTCAAGGCTAGCACTCTGCCACTTGAGCCACAGCACCACTTTTGGCCATTTTCTGTATATGTGGTGCTGGGGAATCGAACCCAGGGCCTCATGTATACAAGGCAAGCACTCTTGCCACTAGGCCATATCCCCAGCCCGAAAATATGGTGTTTTGCTGATTTTTTTTTAATGTAGTGATCTGGTCTGGAGGTGTGGCTCATTTGTTAGAGTACCAGCCAGTGAGCGAAGTGTCAGTTACCAAATTGAGTCCCAGTCTTGCTAGAACAACAAAAAGTAATTAAAATGTAGTGATGAAAATCTGTTCTGAAGTTCTGTATATGGAGGCAGGCTTTTAGGATGATTAAGAAAGATCTGACATTTGGGGCTGGGAATATGGCACAGTGGTAGAGTGCTTGCCTCACATACATGAAGCCCTGGGTTCAATTCCCCAGCACCACATATATAGAAAAAGCCAGAAGTGGTGCTGTGGCTCAACAAAAAGAAGCCAGGGACAGTGCTCAGGCCCTGAGACCCAATCCCCAGGACTGACAAAAACAAAAAAAGAGCTGGCTTCTTTGCTACAAAACCCCAATTTCAATGTGCAAAGTCTTTTTTGCCTCCTTTTTAGAGCTGAACCTATGGGACTTGCCTAATTAACAGACACCTGGTGAATTGTGCACACAGGGATGAGTGGATGGCTTGGCATATAGATCTTCCTTTTAAACTCCCTGTTTTGAGCCAAACATCTCATTCCTATCCTTCATTATACTTGGCATTATCAAGACCCAAGACACCCCAGGCTTCTGCAGATAAAACCAAGTCCTTCCTCAGAGGCATTACCTCCCTGCACACTGCAAGCTATGCCTTCGTCCACCATGCTTCACAGTCACCATTCCTCCATTAGCTTAATAATGTTTTGGAAATAGACTTACTCCCATTCTTGTCATTATTGTCTTTTTTATACCTTTAAAAATCACTTTATGATCATTTTTAGCAGGATCTCAGGAGTAAGTGGAGATATGTATGTGGTAAGTCTGTCTTCTTGACCTGGAAATTTATTAGTCTTTTTTTTCTGGTAATTATTTTCATTTTTCTAAGTAATACACAGATTTTTTTAATTTATAAAGTTCATCAATTTTAGTCATTGTCTATTGACCTCCTACTATTTATGCCACCAAACTACCATCCTATGCCCCTTAATACAGTCAGGTGAGTAGTTATATATCCTCTATTCCTTACCTTTGTACCTTTTTTTTTCTTTTTTATTCTTTTTTTTTTTTGGCCAGTCCTGGGCCTTGGACTCAGGGCCTGAGCACTGTCCCTGGCTTCTTCCTGCTCAAGGCTACCACTCCACCACTTGAGCCACAGCGCCGCTTCTGGCCGTTTTCTGTATATGTGGTGCTGGGGAATCGAACCTAGGGCCTCGTGTATCCGAGGCAGGCACTCTTGCTACTAGGCTATATCCCCAGCCCACCTTTGTACCTTTAACTAATAGCCTTCTATTCTCTTTCTACTTCTCAACTTCTGGCATCGTGCTTTTATATTAACAAGATTAATAACATTTAGATTCTGCCTGTAACCATAATTAACTCATCCATATTTTGTTGATAGGTCATTCTAAAATTTTAAGGTCAGTAAAGTATTTATGCTATTACAATTATGTAAATATTATTCTTCAGGGATACAATTAGTGCACTAGAATTACATTTCTTGTATGCTTTTATTTTTCCTGGAGTTTCTAATTGCTTTTCTTTTTTCCCCTTGCATTATCTGACTTTATCACTTTCTTAAGTTATTCAAAATTCTCATGGAAAGTATAAAATCACTTGAATCCCCTTTTTTTCCCAGATACCTTCCTCCTGGAGTCTTCCATCTTCCTGCTCCAATTGGACTGATTGCTATGTAGGTCTGCAGCACAACTGTCATTCTGAGACATCCTTTCATTACTTTTCTGGGTTGGACCCAATCTTTCTTGGACCCCATATCTTCTTTCTTAGTTTACTCCCTTATAGTGGATCTTGTGGTTGTTCTCCAACATCCATTCCACTCCTCCTCCATTGTATAACAACTGCAATTTGAGTGGGATTGATCTCACCAACAGCTCTAAGTTGTAGGTCTTCCTTGTTATAAACTGACCTGAGTAATTTCATCCCCCAGCCACAACTATGATTGTTTCAGAGATGATCCAGTTATACTGAGGCTCAGGACTTTAACTAAGGGAAGAGTTGTATGTGAACAAAGAAGCATTTAGCCTTATTCTGCAGTTAACCATCTTGTGAGTACATAGAGGGCTTACCTGAAGATGGCGCTGACAACTGGAGACAAGACAATCACAGAAAGATGGAACCATATTCCAGATCATACCATGCATGAAGTCTCCCTGCATATGGACTCCTCAGTTAAGTTAGCCATTAATTTGCATTTACTATTTGTGTCAGTTTGAGGTGGATTTTCTATTGTTTATACCTGAAAGCATTATAATTTGTTTTTGCTTGTCTCTCTTTGGAAAGGGAGATGAGTGCATACTTGGTGATAAGTGCATTTTCACTATATTAAGTGGGAGCTTTTTTGTTGTTTCAAAATGTAAGCATGGGAAGAAGAATATATGTGGATGCTGGATAACCAAAAAAATGAACTTTAGTGTCTGCCTAGCATCTCAATCTCCATATTATTTTGAGAGAGTCTCCACTACTAGTGGATGTGTTGGTTGAGGCAGAGGCACACTTCATAATGTGGAAATGAAAGGTCTTCAGATTCTTCCTCTCCCTGTTCACCAGGCTGAATGCTCTTCATGGCTTTGAAATTGGAGTCAGCAACACAAAAAAGCTAGGCATATATACTTTAGGAGAATGATGCTGGGCACCAGTGGCTCATACTTGTAATCCTAGCTACTCAGAGGTTGAGCTCTGAGGGTTCAGGTTATAAGCCAGCCCAGGCAGACAAATCTGAGAGACACTTATTTCCACTTGACTATCAAAAAGCCAAAAGTGGTGGCATAGCTCAAGTGGACACCAGCCTTGAGCCAAAAGCCAAGTGAGAGTATGAGGTTCTGAGGTCAAGCCTCAGTACTGGTATACAAAAAGAATGATGCTAGACTGGAAGATAGTAAACCCAATAGAAAATTGGCATAGGATATGAAGAGTAATTTACAAGAGGGGAAATGATTCTATTAAGAGATCTTCAATCTGCTAGCAGTTAGATGAATGAAAACAGAAACCACTACAGGAGTGGCACCATGTATAAAGTTAAATATCATGTACTTATGAGGATGTGATTTTAAAAAACTGTTAACTGCTACAGGTATTCCAGACTTCAGTTTATCAGTTCTTCATGAAATTAAATATAGATATATTCTATAACCTACTGAACCTATTTTAGTAACATATTCCAGAAAAATTCTCACACAGATTCTAAGGCAATGGAGGTGATATTGTTTGCTTTGATCTTGTTTGTTGTAGTGAGGAATTGGAAGCAACTTAGGTGTCTTAATAGGCAAAGCAGTAAATTCATAGGATGTAAAGCTAAAAAAGTTTAAAGCAATAAACTAGATTTACATATAGCCACACAAATCAATCCCCCAAACCTGGCACCTAATGAAAAAGTAACAAAAAAATGAGATTTATACCACAATACCACTTATGTAAATGTAAGTTTCCACAGGTATACATATATCCAACTAAACAAAGGGAAAATGGAACCAAAGGATATGTGTATTAATTAAACTAAAGAAGTGTAAGGATAGGAAGTTATGGGAGAAAATGGTGAGGAGTAGGTTTCAATGGCAAGTCTTATTAAATCAGTGATAATAATGTACTACTAATTAAAGGTTATAAGTAAGTAAACCCTGAAGTTCACAACAACCCCAAATCCACTGACAGAAGGATATAGAATTCATTTGCAATAGCGCATGGTTTTAGCATAGTGTACACTAGAAACATCTGAGCAGCAGTATTAATGACTGTCTTCTAACCAGGCTGTTCTGCAGTAGGACTTAATTGTGGATCTTTTTTGAGCTACTTGATAACCTTAAAAAAATCTTTTCTCTGTTTCTGTTTCCTAGATAATGTTTCTGTTACTTGCATCACAGAATCCTTACTGCTATACTATGTATTTTATTGGGATAGCATCCTCAAGTAACTTCTTAAGAAAGGTAATAAATGTCTGAAGATGTACATATTTTTTGCCTTCATATTTCAGTGGTAATTTGGCTTTAGAATTGTGTTAGAGCCAGGTATGGTGGTTTAGTCCTACAAAGGATTGGGGGAATTACAGTTCAAGGCCAGCCAGGGCACAAATGTGTGTGACACTCTGACTCAACTAATGCTAGACCAGAGAATACATGCCTGTCTTTCCAGTGACAAAGGGAAGCACAAATAGGAATGTAGTCCAGGCTGACCAGATGGGGTGGGGAATAAAGCCTTATCTCAAAAATAGCCAATACAAAAAGGATCTGGCAGACTGGCTTAGCAAGTGAGACCCTGAGAATTCTGTTAGTAATGTTTTTCCTCTGAATTTTGTAGGTATTACTTTTGACATGGAGTATTACTAATTAGAAGTCAGGTGCTAATATTATTCTCATTCCTTTGCTAGTGACCTGTTTTCCCCACTTCTGGAAGGTTACACATTTTCTTCTTCACTTAGGGTGTTTTGAAATGTCACAGTAATATACTCAGATGTTGATTTCTCCTTTCAGTCTAAAGACATGTCCCTCTGAGAAATCGCTGTTTTATTTATTTGCTAATTTTCTCTCCTTTATTTTCTCTGTTCTTTCTAGAATCCCTATTAGTTGGATGTCACATCTCCTAGATGATTGCTTGACATGATCTCTTTTATCTTCTACTATCTTCTCTACTTATCTGTCTAGATCTCTCATACTTGCCAACAATCTATTTTGACAATATCAATCCTCTTTAATCCTCATTAGCACAGCTCCTTCTTGCTGGTACATTTTCCCAACATGTATGTGTAGGGTTTTTTTTGTTGTTGTTTTGTCATTCGTGGGATTTGACCTCAGAGATTGGGTGCTGTCACTGAGCTCTTTCTGCTCAATGCTAGCACTCTGCCACTAAAAGCCACACCACCACTTCCGGTTTTCTGGTGGTAAATTGGAGGTAAGAGTCTCACTGACTTTCCTGCCCAGGATGGCTTTGACCAATGATTTTCAGATCTCAGCCTCCTGAGTAACTAGGATTACAGGCGTGAGCCACCAGTGTCCTGCATATGTGTGGTTTTGACTGCTCAATTCTCTCATAATGTCTTCACATTTTATCTTTTTTTTTTTTTTTTGGCCAGTCCTGGGGCTTGGACTCAGGGCCTGAGCACTGTCCCTGGCTTCTTCTTGCTCAAGGCTTGCACTCTGCCACTTGAGCCACAGCGCCACTTCTGGCCATTTTCTGTATATGTGGTGCTGGGGAATCGAACCTAGGGCCTCATGTATACAAGGCAAGCACTCTTGCCACTAGGCCATATCCCTAGCCCCACATTTTATCTTTTTTAAAAAAAAATTTTATTGTCAAACTGATGTACAGAGAGGTTACAGTTTCATACGTTAGACATTGGATAAATTTCTTGTACTGTTTGTTACCTCCTCCCTCATTCCCCTCTCCCCCTCCTACATGTTATCTTTTTATTATACCTTCTATTGGACTTTGTTTGTGGTACTGGAGACTGAACTCGGGAGCTTGAGAATGTTAGGCAAGGGTACTACCATTTTAGCCATACACTAAGTTCTGGACTTTTATTTATTTAATTTTTGCCAGTCCTGGGGCTTAAACTCAGGGTCTGGGCACTGTCCCTGAGCCTCTTTTGCTCAAGGCTAGTGCTCACTCTACGAACTTGAGCCACAGCACCACTTCCCATTTTTTCTGTTTATGTGGTACTGAGGAACTCAGGGCTTCATGCATGCAAGGCAAGCAGTCTGCCACTAAGCCACATTCCTAGCCCTGGACTTTTAATTTTAAGCAGGTTTTTTTCAAGGTGTGGTATGAAATTTGACCTAAGAACCTCATGCTTTCTAGGCAGTCACTCTACAGCATGATCCATGCCTCCAGTCCTTAACAGTCATCTTAAATTTCTAAGTACTCTTTCTTTTTTTTTTTTTTTTTTTGGCCAGTCCTGGGCCTTGGACTCAGGGCCTGAGCACTGTCCCTGGCTTCTTCCCACTCAAGGCTAGCACTCTGCCACTTGAGCCACAGCGCCGCTTCTGGCTGTTTTCTGTATATGTGGTGCTGGGGAATCGAACCTAGGGCCTCGTGTATCCGAGGCAGGCACTCTTGCCACTAGGCTATATCCCCAGCCCCCTAAGTACTCTTTCTTATTCTTCAAAGTTGCCTTAAAAAATTTTTTTGAGACAGGGTCTCTCTCACTATGTATCATATGCAGGTCTCTAACTCCTAATCTGCTGCCTCAGCCTCTCAAATTCTGTGATGCAGGCATGTACCACCACATTCTAGCCTAAAACTTATTTTTAATTAACATATGATAATTATACAAATGTACTAAGTACAGCATGACATTGGTAAATGTATACAATGTGTAATGATCAGAGCAGGGTAGTTGGCATATCTGTTATCTCTAACATTCATCACTTCTTTGTGTTGGGAACATTCAAAATCCTTTCTACTAGCTATTTTTAAATATACAATTAAATTTATTAACCATAGTTACCCTACTGTGCTATGGAACAGCAAAAGTTTTCCCTTATATGCCTGTTAAGCATCCATCCTCTATGTACTTCCTTCACTTCTCTGCCTCTGGTAAGCCAAAGGTACCTTTTTTGTAGCATCCTTTTTTCCCCTTTCTTTTTTTGTTGGTCATGGGGCTTGAACTCAGGGCCTGAGCACTGTCTCTGAACTCTTCTGCTCCATGCTAGGGCTCTACCGCTTTAAGCCACAGTGCTACTTCTGGTTTTCAGGTGGTTAATTAGAGATAAGACTCTCATGGACTTTCCTAGCCAGGCTGGCTTTGAACTGATCCTCAGATCTCAGTCTCCTGAGTAGTTAGGATTACAGGCATGAGCCACTGGCAGCTGACTTCTTTACTTTCCTCTTTTTTTTTTTTTTTTTGGCCAGTCGTGGGCCTTGGACTCAGGGCCTGAGCACTGTCCCTGGCTTCTTCCCGCTCAAGGCTAGCACTCTGCCACTTGAGCCACAGCGCCGCTTCTGGCCGTTTTCTGTATATGTGGTGCTGGGGAATCGAACCTAGGGCCTCGTGTATCCGAGGCAGGCACTCTTGCCGCTAGGCTATATCCCCAGCCCCTTCTTTCCTCTTTTTAATAGATGCATTATCCTCTTTGTATGTGTGCCTAATTGAACTTTACTAGAGTCTTGGGGATAACAGAAATTATCAAGCTAGAAAAGAAAAATGTGAATATATATATATATATATATTAATTCTATTAGCTCTCCAAGGCATTGTCACTCTTACCTCTCTGATGAAGGCTGCTTCCTGGCAGTCTCTCTCCATGCTCCCTAACCCGATATCAGGTGTGGACAAGATTATCTTCTACAAACTGTGTGCTTTTGGCTGTGTGCTCCCTTCTTCAGTATAGAGCCCCAGCTGTCATCTTGGCATCAGAGACAGGAGGTCACTTTTTTTTGCCAGTC
This sequence comes from Perognathus longimembris pacificus, assembly GCF_023159225.1. NCBI lineage: Eukaryota > Metazoa > Chordata > Mammalia > Rodentia > Heteromyidae > Perognathus > Perognathus longimembris. The sequence goes on along the minus strand of NC_063188.1, from coordinate 71,489,690 downwards.
CTGGGGCTTGAACTCAGGCCCAGGGAACTGTCCTTGAGCTCTACTCAAGCCTAGCACTCTACCACTTGAGCCACAGCACCACTTCTGGCTTTTTCTGTTTATGTGGTGCTGAGGAATCAAACCCAGGCCTTCATGCATGCAAGGCAAGCACCCTACCACTAAGCCAAACTCCTGGCCCAGCAGGTCACTTTTCTATTTCCCACTCAGACCCAGCATAAGTACTCTGTAGCTCCTCCTCCTCTTCCTCTTCCTTCTTCTGTTTTTTTGTTTGTTTGTTTTTGGTGCTGGTCCTAAGGCTTGAACTCAGAGCCTGGGTGCTCTCCCTGAGCTTTTTTGCTCAAGGCTAGTGCTCTATCACTTGAGCCACAGCTCCACTTCCAGCTTTTTGGTGGTTAATTGGAGACAAGAGTCTCACAGACTTTCCTGCCTAGGCTGGCTTTAAAGCATGGTTTTCAGATGCAGCCTCCTGAGTAGCTGGGCTTACAGGCTATTTCTTTCTTGCTTTTTAAAAAAATTGTCTTTTTTTTCCTTTTAAGACAGGATCTCCCTATGTAGCCCAAGCTCGCATGTAAATTATGATGCTCCTGCCTCTCTGCCTCCCTAGTAATGCCAGGAGTGCAGACTTGTACAACCATGCCAAGCTTTATTCATTTTCTTCCTAGGACATTCTCACACCTGTCTCACAGTGGTGCCCTGATCCCAAAGGTCTACCAGAGACAATCACAGCACTCATCTGCACAGTTTACAGAGTGGATTGTTTTTAAAGTTAAATTAATGGTAATTGTTACGGAACCAACAGTCCCGTCTCATTTCACTTTGCAGTATTTTCTCCAGCAGGAGTCAACAGCAGTTCAAATCTGCATGTCTTCTGACATGGTCCCAACTGAACATTTTCTGTGAACAAAGGCCTGGCAAAAATATGCACACATTTCTCTCAAAAACAATTTTCAGTGACAGTCTAGTTCAACCTGTGTTTAGTGTAAAGTAATCAACTCAGTAGAAGCATAATAATAATAAATAAACTACACTTAGATTGTGTTCATAAACAAAACAGTTAACAGTTGAATCATAGTGGATAGCATTTGCTACTCTGCAGCAGACACTTGAATTACTTTCATTTCATGAAGAACCGGAAGAGGCTCCCAAGTGTCATTTGCCCAGGGTCACAGAGCTAATAAATGGCTGACAGGAAATTGCAGCAAGCCTGTCTAACCACAGTCAACCCCAGTAACTGCCTCTCAGAGCTGTCCTGGTTTCCACCAGCCACATCTGGGCCGACAGTGATAGCACAATTTCCTCTATAGCTGGTGGCTGCACACCTGAGATTCCTTAATACATGTGAAGAGCCTATTTTGGTAAGTTTGCTTCTATGGTAATTGATGTCCATTGCTCCAGAGACAGAAAATGACCAGCTTTTACTTTTTTAATGTTTTTTTCATTAGAAACCATAACATTTTATTTTTTCACTTTTACATGTTATTAAAGTAATACATACATATGATTTTAAAACAAAACAGCGCTAAAGGATGCCCAATAAAACCCAACAGTGGGCTGGGATGTAGCTCAGTGGCAAAGCACTTGCCTAGCAAGTGCAATGTCCTGGGTTCGATCCCCAGTACCAAAAAAGAAAAGACAAAAAATACAGTTAAAAAAAACCCCAACAGTATCATGTCCCCCTCACTCCAACTGTTAGTCTGTGCTCCCTGTAGGGGACTCCTTTCCATTGTTTTAGTTGCTTTGGGAAGTTTCTGTCATTTACCACTCCCAACCTCATTCTTCCTGGCTAGCACTCACTCAGGAGCTAAGGAACCAGATACTTTCTTAGTCCCCCCTGTGGCTAAGGATGGTTCTGTGATATAGCTCTAGTCAAAGAGATTTTTTTTTTCTGAGCAAAAAGACACATATAGCTAATTCTGTCCTCTTCCTTCTTTCTGCCTTGAGTACAGTCCTGTTGCCTGGAGTCATGACAGTGTCTTATGACCACGAGGGGATTAACATGAGGAAGAAGATAAACATTAAGAAGAAGTTTGAGTTGGATGTGGGGGTGCACATCTGTAATCCTAGCATGTGGGAGGCTGAGCCAGGAGGATCTCTTAATTGCAGGCCAATCTTGGGCTACAAAGTGAGATTCTGTTTGGAAAAGAAAAGAAGAGGAAAAAAGAAAGAAAAACAGAAAATGGTAGGGGTTTGTTTCTTCATCAGGCTGTGGGACCCATGCCACACTTCTAAATTGAAAAAGTAAATAAATGAACTCATTTGTGTTTAATCCACTGTCAGCTGGTTTTGTTTCTGTTCTCTTTCTTTTTCTTTTTGTTACTGGTTGCTGAAAGGATTTTTAACTGATGGGTCACCATGATTCTTCATTGTATGCTTATACTATTTTAACAATTTGAAACATTGTCTCCTGATATATCTATTCAGTCGGAAGAACATTTATTTTACTTTAGTATTTTCTTGGTGATATGGATGGAACCTAGGGCCTCACACTTGCTAGGCGAGTCCTGTACCCCTGACCTACACCCAAAGCCCCTAAATAGAAGAAAGTTTTGTGTTTTCATAACCACCTTTAATTTATCTTTCTTCTTTTTTCTAATATATTTACATTCCAGTTCCTCAAATTTTCCAAAATCAGTACAGATCCAATGAATGTGCTAGACTTACCTGGATTACTTTTTGTTTTCCTGGACTTAATAGTTGCTTAGTACTTTTCATTTGTACCATACCTAGCTTTAGTTTTCTCATTTATTCCATCAGTGGGCTCATAAATTATGCATATTTTTATGAATGTTCAGATCTATTAGCTCATTGATTGAAAAAAAATAAATAAAAATAGACCTTGATTTGGAATTCTGTGTAAGGAGCAAGGGGTTTGCCAAGTCCACTATCATTTCTATTTCTTCTCCCTTAATGAGAACTCATTGGAGTTGGAGGTTTCTACCTTTAATTCATTTATTTTATGAATTAGAGAAAATAAATGCATGCCCCCTGTGTGTGTGTGTGTGTGTGTGTGTGTGTGTGTGTGTGTGTGTGATACTGGCTATTGAACTCAGGGATTTTACCATGCTAGGCATGTGCTCCAGCACTGAGCTACATCACCAGTTTTTTTTCTTTTTGAGACAATCTCAGTTGCCCACTAACTTGGGATATTCCTACCTACACCTCCCAAGTAGCTTGGATTACAGCACGTGTGCCACCATGCCATGCTATATTCCATATATTCTATCTTTCTTTAAACTAATCTGTGTATATATATATACATATATATATGTGCGTGTGTGTGCACATGCACATGCACATGCACACATCTGGTACTTGAGATCAAACCTAGAGCCTTGCACATATTAAGCAGGCCTTCTACTACCTGAGCCACGGTCTTACCTCATTCTATCTTCTTAAATAGAAGTTAGAATCTGAATTTTAACTGTTCCCAGTTTATCTAGTTATACCAATTGTAGACCAACATTTGTAAAACATTGGTAATGGAAAAAGCCTGGGTTGGGAAATTAGAGACTTGAGATCGAATTCCAACACTCTGACATCATTACATCCTCAGTTTTCCCCTCTATAACAGAGTGAGTCTCCTGGGTAAAAATATAGTTCAAGGTAGAATAACAATATCTACCTGAAACAGTTTGGGGGATAATTTCCTTACCAAAGTGTCCAATACAGGGTTTGGCAAACAGTAGGTGATGAAGAATAGAAGCACTCACTTTTAATGGGAACAAGTAGGAAATGTGATTGGAAAGGTTTGAATCCAGTTTTTATTGTTGTTTTTTTTTTCTTCTTTTTTTGCTTGAGGCTAGCACTCTGCCACTTGAGCCATAGCACCACTTCTGGCCATTTTCTGTATATGTGGCGCTGGGGAATCGAACCCAGGGCTTCGTGTATATGAGGCAAGCACTCTTGCCATTAGGCCATATCCCCAGCCCCTGAATCCAGTTTTTAGAAGGCCTACAATGCCAGGACTTGTAACACTTGAGGAACTTTAGCAAGATTATCAGTAGAGGACTGAATTAATACTAAAGAATTTTTCGTATTTTCCCTCAGTCTGGTTTGGAAAGGGAGCAAGAAGCCCTTGGCCCCAGCAGCTCTTGGGTTAAAATCTTCCTCTGCATCTGAGTTATTTGTAACCCGTTGTCATGGCAACAAGTTTGGCAAGCAAACTAGTGCTGTAAGCTCCTGACAGTGGGAAGGGGAGGGCGGTGGGAGACGATGAAAGATTTGAAAGGGGGTTTGTGTGTGACCAGCGCCTCAATTTCCTCTGATTTCTCTGAAGCTTTGAGCTGGATATGAGGATGAGCTTCTTCTAGGGAGAATCATTGGATATTGGAGACTTTCTAATCTGATATTTCACATGTGAAAATAGGTCTAGAGAGGTCCAGCGATTGGCTGAATGCCACACAGCAAGTCAGGGACAAAGACAGGACTAGATCTTTACAAAAAGGGCCCAGGATCATAGAACTAAAGTGCAACGCACATGCAGAAAGCCTCTGGAAACATCTCACCCACTACCTCACCAACATACACATCTCTTTTTTTATTATTCTTGTTTATGTAGGAAACCTGGGACCTGGAGTAGTTTAGAAGTGACTCCTCTCATCACACAGCAAGTCTGATGCTGACTTGAGATTGGAACCTAAAGGCCTCTGGCCTCCCAGGCCTGGGTATTTCCTGAGGAAGTGGCAATCTAGGATTCTCAGTTCCAACAACCTTCCCTCCATCCCCACAAGCTGACTGCCAGGATAGGGCCTTCCAGGGTAAGACTGATTCAACTACTTTGTTATTTGATCCCCCAAACCCACAATATGTGTGTTATGGTCCCATTCTCTTTCCCCATGCTCACTTTACTAGCAGCTATAGGTGTCCTGACTGCAAGCAAGTACAACTCTGTTGCACAAGTGACAGCCCATCCCCAACCTGCCTTGAGCCAAACACACCTGCCACTCACTTCCTCCTCCAAATCACCCACAGGCCTAGGCACTTCCTGAACACTCTCTTGTGAAATTCCATCCTCACAGTGATCATTCTCCATCTCACAGTTTAGCTGGTAGAAACCTGAAGGATTAGCAAAAGATAATGTGACTGGCCCAAAGTCACACAGTGAGCCTCAGCCTCCTCCAGAAAAAGAGTTTCTTCCTGTTCTATCTCACATGGATTTTTCAGGCTTCAGTTACTCTGGCACTTACCTTTGTCTTACTCACCATCTTAAACTTTTGCAGCACATTTCCTTTGTGTTCTCTGTCTCATATGCAGCTTAAACTCCTCCTGTCTCCTCATAGCTGATCCCTCACCAAGTCCAGTTAATTTTCTCTTTTCTGTCTGTCCAGTCTATTCCCCCCCCCCCCACACACAGTTTTTGAGACTGCCTACTCCAATCTCAACATCTCTCATATTTATGACCAATTAACTACCAAAAATTCAGAAGTGGAGCTGTTGCTCAAGTAGTAGAGTGGTAGCCTTAAGAAAAATGCTCTTGGACAGCACCTAAGACCTGAGTTCATGCAGTAGGACAGGCACAAAAATAAAGTCAAAGCAAAAACTGTCTGTGAGGAAGGGGTAGGGAGTGATATGTGAGGATGCTGTACTGGAGAATAAGTAAAATGATCAAAGGAGTTGGGACAGGAGTATGACCCTGGAAGTGGTACATGACCAGCACTATGGAGGCAGAGGCAGGAGGATAGCTAGTTGAATTCTAGTCTGGACTATACACCAAGACCTCATCTCAAAGAAGCTATGGGCAGGGGATTTACCTTGGCAGTAGAGCACTTACCTAGCATGCACATAGCCCAAAGTTTGATCTCCAGCCCTGCCCCAAAATAAAAGACCAGGCAGAGCTTGAAAGAACTAAAGATAACAATGTACCTAATTGAGGAGCCTATGTGACTGCACCCTCTGCCCAGAAGTCCCAAATCTAGACTCACCTCTGATGAAAACAGCTTCCTATCAAAACATATTCAATATTAGCATCTGGGTGTGTTGTGAGTCTGAAAAACTTTTGTTTTGCCAGTCATGGGGCTTGAACTCAGGGCTTGGGTGCTATCCCTAAGCCTCTTTGTGCTCAAGGCTAGCAGCATTCTACCACTTGAGCCACAGCTCCATTTCTGGATTTTTCTGAGTAGTTTATTGGAGATAAGAGTCTCAGGGACTTTCCTGCCTGGGCTGACTTCAAACCAGGATCCTCAGATCAGCCTCTTGAGTAGCTAGGATTATAGGCATGAGCCACTGGTGCCCAGCTAAAAAAACAAATTTGCTAGCTAAACAGTGAAATCAGCTCAAGTACCTGATAGAGGATGACTGGATAAAGAAGATGTGGTACATAAATGCCGTGGAGTATTACATATATGCAAAAAAATGAAAAAATGTCATTTTCAGGAAAATAGCTGTAATTAAAGACCATGATATTGAGTGAGAAAAACAAATATTGTGTTTTCACTCATGTGAAACTGAGATCTAAAAGATATACATATGTATGGGCATGCACATATGTACATATATCTAAATACATACATATATACATATAAATATCTAGAACATGATTCTATGAAAGTATGCAAGAGGATGAGGCGAAGAAGAGAAGGGGAAAAGATGGATATGAATAACTTCAAAATACAGCATAGCTGTGTGTGAATATAACAGTAAGACACCTCGGTTAAAGTTATTGATTTGACACAGGCCTCTTTCTTTTTTTTGGCCAGTCTTAGGGCTTAGACTCAGGGCCTGAGCACTGTCCCTGGCTTCTTTTTGCTCAAGGCTAGCACTCTGCCACTTGAGCCACAGTGCCACTTCTGGCCATTTTCTGTATATGTGGTGCTGGGGAATTGAACCCAGGGCTTCATGTATACAAGGCAAGCACTTTACCACTAGGCCATATTCCCAGCCCTTAAATAATTATTCTTGTAACAAGCATATTTGGGATCATTCTATATGTTCAATTCTATATTGCCATTTTAAAATGTAATTTTATTGTTATTATTTAGGTGTTGTACAGAAGGGTTACCATTATACTACCATTTTTACATAAACACTTCCAATTAATGTGTGTGTGTGTGTATGTGCGTGTGTACTGAGGCTTGAACTCAGGGCCTTGCACTTTTGCTTAGCTTTAAGACTGGCACTCTACCACTTGAGCCACTGCACTTCCAGGTTTTTGTTGCTTAATTGGATTTGTCTTCCTGAGCTGACTTCAAACTATGATCTCATTATAACCTCCAGAGTAGCTAGGATTACAGGCATGAGCCACCTATGCCTGGCTTAACATTCTTCATAAACATTTAAATGGCCACAAAGTTATTTCATGGAACCAATATAGGTACAAAATTTCTTTCTGGGTGGGTTTTGGCATTTATTTTCTTTTCTTACTTTCTTTAAATTTGTTTGGTCTGGTTTTGAACATATTTTCTTCTATCTTATTACATGTACGGGAGCAAACCTTCAAATGACACAAGAAGACATACAGTAAAAAATAAGAGCCTTGGTTCCCCAGTTCCTCATGGAGGATCTCCACTGTTGTCTGTTCCTTATATGGCTTTGTGTGGATTGCCTAAGTGCACACAGTCATCCCTCAGTGTTTGAGGAGATTTTGTTCCAGAACTCTCCTTAGATACAAAAACTCACAGACATTCAAATTCCTTATATAAATTGCTGTAGTATTTGCATACATAAAATCCTTCCATATATTTAAATCATCCTTAGATTACTTATACCTAATAAATAAAAAATGCTATGTCAATAGTTGTACTGTGTAGGGACTAATGTCAGAGAAAATAGTCTATACATATTCAACACAGACACTATTCAAAAACATGTTTGTACTGGGTTCTGGCCGCTCATGCCTATAATCCTAGCTACCCAGGAGGTTGAAATCTGAGGATCACAGTTCAAAGCCACCCCAGGCAGCACAATCCATGTGACTCTTATCTCCAATTAACCACACAAAAAGCCAGAAGTAGAGCTGTGGCTCAAGTGGTAGAGCCCTAGACTTGAGCACAAAAGCTCAGGAACAGCATCCGGGCCCCAAGTTCAAGCCCTAGAACAAACACAGAATAAAATAAAATAAAATATATTTACAATTCTTGCTGGAACTAGTGGCTAACACCTGTAATCCTAGCTACTCAGGAGACTGAGACCTAAGGATCTCTGTTTGAAGCCATCTTAGATGAGAAAGGCAATGGAATTTGTTGCTCAAGTGGTATAGCAATAGCCTGGAACGAAGAGCTAAGGAATATCTCCCAGATCCTGAGTTCAAGCCCCAGCACCCACACAAATATATTTACAATTCTAGGTTAAGTCTGAAGATGTGGAAACCATTAATATGAGAACCAATTGTATTAACAGGTTGCAGAGGTTAGAATGTGGATTGTGTGTAGCTATGAGTGTGTGTGTGTGTGTGTGTGTGTGTGTGTGTGTGCTAGTACCTGGGTTTGAACTCAGAGCTTTGCACTCTGGCTCAGCTCTCTTGCTCATGACTGCTGCTCTACCACTTGAGTCATGCCTTCAGTTCTCAATCCAATATTTTGCTGGTTATTTTGGAGATGGTGTCTCCAAGATTTTTCTTCATTGGGCTGGTTTCAAATTATGATCTTCCAAGTCTCAGCCTACTGAATAGCTAGGATTACAGGCATATAAGCCACAAGTACCCAGTCACCCAGTCAGCTTTTGTATGTGATGTGTTTGTGTGTGTGTGTATGTGTGTGTATGTGTGTGTGTGCACACATGCCCATCCTGGAGGGTTTGAGCTAAGGGCCTGAGCTCTATCCCTGAGCTTTTGTGCTCAACTACTTGAGTCACAGCTGCACTCCAAGTTGTTTGGTGATTAATTAGAGTTAAGAATCTCAGTAGACCCAAGCCTATCACCATGCACCAAGATCAACTCAAAATGGATCAAGGACCTCAATATCAGACCTGAATCCTTTAAACTACTGAAGGACAGAGTAGGAAAGACGCTAGAACTTATAGGCACAGGAAGGAACTTCCTGAATAGAGTCCCAGGGGCACAACAAATAGGGGAAAGACTCGACAAATGGGACTACTACAAATTAAAAAGTTTCTGCACAGCTAAGGACATAGCCACCAAAATAGAAAGACAGCCAACGATATGGGAAAAGATATTTACCAGCACAGCAACAGATAAAGGCCTGATATCTGTCATCTACAGAGAACTCAAAAAACTAAGCCCCTCCAAGCCCAATAAACCTATTAGGAAATGGGCAAAGGAGCTAAAGAGAGACTTCATAAGAGAAGATATAAAAATGGCAAAGAGGGGCTGGGGATATAGCCTAGTGGCAAGAGTGCCTGCCTCGGATACACGAGGCCCTAGGTTCGATTCCCCAGCACCACATATACAGAAAACGGCCAGAAGCGGCGCTGTGGCTCAAGTGGCAGAGTGCTAGCCTTGAGCGGGAAGAAGCCAGGGCCTGAGTCCAAGGCCCAGGACTGGCCAAAAAAAAAAAATATATATATATATATATATATATATATATATAAAATATAAAAATGGCAAAGAAACACATGAGGAAATGCTCAACATCCCTGGTGGTAAAGGAAATGCAAATAAAAACAACCCTGAGATACCACCTCACCCCAGTTAGAATGGTCTATACTCTGAACTCAGGCAACAACAAATGCTGGAGGGGGTGCGGGGAAAGAGGAACCCTTCTCCATTGTTGGTGGGAGTGCAAATTAGTACAACCACTTTGGAGAGTAGTATGGAGGTTTCTCAAAAAGCTCAATATAGACCTACCCTATGACCCGGCCATACCACTCTTAGGCATCTATCCTAAACAGCAAACCCCAAGATATCAAAAAGACATTTGTACTTCCATGTTTATCGCACAATTCACAATAGCCAAAATATGGAAACAACCCAGATGCCCCTCCACAGACGAATGGATCCAAAAAATATGGTACTTATACACAATGAAATACTACATAGTGATTAGGAATGGTGAAATATTGTTATTTGCAAGGAAATGGTCAGAACTCGAACAAATAATGTTGAGCGAGACAAGCCTAGAATACAGAAAACAAAGGGGCATGATCTCCCTGATATATGACTGTTAACAAAGGGAGACGGAGAGACAGTAGAGACCAAGTCTGTGAATACTGTATATGTTCTTGATACATTGTATATTGTATATATGTCTACCTGACCTAGAGAAGGGATAGAAAAACAGGACGTAAGATATCACAAGAAATGTACACACTGCCCTACTATGTAACTGTACCCTTTTTGCACAACACCTTGTCAAAAAATTTGTGTTCAATTAATAAACAAATAAAAAAATAAAAAAAAAAAGAATCTCATGGACTTGGGCTGGCAATGTGGCTTAGTGGTAGCGTGCTTGCCTAGCATGCACAAAGCCCTGGGTTTGATTCCTCAGCACCACATAAACAGAAAAGGCCAGAAGTGGCGCTGTGGCTCAAGAGGTAGAATGCTAGCCTTGAGCAAAAAGAAGCCAGGGAACAGTGCTCAAATTCTGAGTCCAAGCCCCAGAACTGGCAAAAAAAAAAAAAAAAAAAAAAAAAAGAATCTCAAGGAATTTCCTTCCCTGACTGGCTTCAAATCAAGACCCTCTGTCAGGTGCCAGTAGCTCATGACTGTAATTCTCACTATTCAGGAGGCTGAGATATGAGGATCGTGGTTCAAATCTAGCCTAGGCAAGAAAGTCCATGAGACTCATATCTCCAATTAAATACCAAAAAAGCCAGAAGTGGCACTGTGGTTCAAGTGGTAGAGCCCTAGACTTGAGGGGGAAAAAAGGCTCAAGGACAGTGAGATCCTTAGATCTCAGCCTCCTGAATAGCTACAATTACAGCCCTAGTCAGCTTTTAAATAGCTTTACTGAGATACAATTCACGTGCCATATAAATTACTCAGAGTACAGAATACAGTGGCTTCTAGTATATCTATACAGAGTGCAATGTTCACTGCAATCTATTTTAGAATATTTCTGTTTCTCCAGAATGAAATCCTACACCTCTCAGCTGTCACCCATCAGTATCTCCATGTCCACATCCCTAGGCAACCAGTCTACTTTCTGTATTTATATCTACGTATTCTTAACAGTTCGTATAAATGAAATCATACAAAATGTGGCCATCACACCCCGGAAACCACTGGTATTCTTGTTATATTCATAGTTTTGTCTTTTCCAGAATAGTTGGAATCATGCAGTATCTTTTTTTAGATAGACTTCCTTCACTTAGCAATAAAAATGCATTTAAGGTTTATCTATGCCTTTTTGTGTCTTGATCACTTATTCTCTTCTACTGCTGAATAATATTCCATTGTATGGATATACCAGTGTGTTTAGTCACATGCTTACTGTAGTATATCTTGGTTGTTTCCAAGTTTGAGTAATTATGATAAAATCTGCTAGCCAGGTGCTGGTGGCTCACACTTGTAATCCTAGCTACTCAAGAGGCTGAGATCTGAGGATTGCTGTTTGAAGCCAGCCAGGCAGGAAAGTTGGTGGGACTCCTATCTCCAATATTATCTCCAATTAACCACCAGAAAACCAGAAATGGAGCTGTGGCTGAAAGTGGCATTGTGTTAGGCTTGAGCAGAGAGAGAGAGAGAAAGACAGAGACAGACAGAGACAGAGACAGACAGAGACAGAGACAGAGAGACAGAGAATAAAATCTTCTGTAAATTCTCATTTTTAGGATTTTGTGTGAAAGTAAGACCGTGTATGTATGTATGTGTGTCTGTAGGTCTTGGGACTTTAACAGTGCCTAGGTGTTCTCCATTAGGTTTTTAGCTCAAGGTTGATGCTGAGTAACTAGGATTACAGGCATGAGCCACCTGAGTCCAGCTAAGGTTTTTATTTTTTTAACTCATTTGGTTAAGTACCCAGAAGCACAATGGCTGGATATGGTAAAAGGGTGTGTGTCTTTGTAAGAAACTGCCAAACTGTATTCCAAAATGGTTGTTCCTTTTTTGCATTGCCATGATCAGTTGATGAGAATTCCTGTAGATTCATATTCTCATTGGTATTTGGTGCTGTCAGTGTTTGGAATGTCACCATTCTAATAAGTGTGTGTTGGTATCTCATTTTAATTTGCCGTTGCTTAATGACACATGATGTTGACCATCTTTTAATATGCTTCTTTGCTGTCTGTGTATGTTCTTTGATGAGGTGTCTGTTCAGATGTGTTGCCAATTTTGAAATTGGTCTGTTGGCCTTCTTATTGTTGAGTTGGTTTTGTGTGTGTGTGTGTGTGTGTGTGTGTGTGTGTGTGTGTGCGTGCGCATGCGCACGCGCAGGCACATGTGAGTGCATGTGTGTCCATGTATGCTGGTCTTGGGGCTTGAACTTGGGGTCTGGGCACTGTCCCTGAGCTTTTTTGCTCAAATCTAGGACTCTACCAGTTGAGCCACAGGTTTGCTTCAGCCTTTTTGATGGTTAGTTGGAGGTAAGAGTCTCATGGACTTTTCTGCCCATAGAGAACCTCCATTCTTTGATCTCAGCCTCCCTAGTAGCTAATATTACACTCATGAGCCACTGACACTGACTGGGCTTATTGATGAGATTTAAAAAAAAATAATACTCATTTACTGAGATTATTTTAATGGTATTAATATGCACAATATATAACTATATATTATTCAGTATATAGAATACACTTCTCATTCACTTAAATATCAATGAGTTTTAAAAGTTCTTTTTTGTGTGTGCTGGTCCTGGGGCTTGAACTCAGGGCCTGGTTTCTATCCCTGAGTTTATAGCTTAATGCTAGCGCTCAACCACTTGAGCCACAGCTGCACTTCAGCTTTTAGTTTAGTTATATTCTAGGAATTGGATTTTTTGTCTTCTACTATTTTGAATTAATGTTTATGAAGTTAGCTTAGTTTAGTAGTTAATTGGAGATAAGAGTCTCATAGACTTTCCTACCTGTGCTGGCTTTAAGCCATAATCTTCAGATCCCAGCCTTCTCTGTAGCTAGGATTACAATCATGAGCCACCAGCACTGAGCTAATTAATGAGTTTTAAGAGGTCTTTATTGGTTGAGGATATAAGACTGTGATAAAGCATGCATGTAGCCTGCATGTACTCCTAGGTTTGATCTTCAGTTATTAAAACTAAAGTCCTTTTTTTTGCCAGTCCTGGGGCTTGAACTTAGGGCCTGAGCACTGTCCTTGGCTTCTTTTTTTGCTAGCACTATACCACTTGAGCCACAGTGCCACTTCTGGCTTTTTCTGTATATGTGGTGCTGAGGAATCGAACCCAGGGCTTCATGCATGCTAGACAAGCACTCTACCCCTAAGCTACATTCCCAGCCCTAAAGTTCTTTTTATTTCCAGCTTTGTTTTGCTTTGTCTTTGTTTTGTTTCTGAGACAGAGTATTACTATGTTAGGCCAAATGGCCTAGTTCTTGCTAGGAAGCCAGACTGTCCTTCAATTCATGATCTTCCTCCTTTGGCCTCCCAAATGTGCTATTCTCAGCCTCTTTGTCAATCATGAAAACCAGCTCTTTTTTTGTGTCTTCCAGTACTGGAGCTTAAAAGGCCTAGCATTGTCCCTCAGCTTCTTTGTTCAAGGCTAGCACTCTATCGCTTGAGCCATAGTTCTACTTCAGGCTATTTTGGTGCTAATTGGAGATAAGAGTCTCACAGACTTTCCTGCACAGACTGGCTTTCAACTGCTATCCTCAGATTTCAGCCTCCTGATTAGCTAGGATTACAGGTGTGAGCCACAGGTGCCCATCTGGATACCAGCCTCCTTTCAGATGTATGTTTTTCAGATACTACTCCCATTTTGTGGCTTGTATTTTCTTTCTAGTAACTGTCTTCAGCAGAGCAGAGTTTTTACATTTTGATGAAACCTTAGTGAATTTTTCATACATTATGATTTGGGCATTTTATCAATAAAGTCATTGCCATAGCCAATGTCACCTGGATTTTCTGCTGTTATATTCTAGGAATTGTATTTTTTGTTCTACTATTTTGAATGAGTGCTTATGAAGAATATAAGGCCTGTATCTAGATTAACATTTTAGCATGTGTATGTCCAGTTGTTACAGTAACATTTGTTAAACAAAAGACCATCTTTGGGCTGGGAATGTGGCTTAGCAGTAGAGTGGTTGCCTAGCATGCACAAAGCCCTGGGTTTGATTCCTCAGCACCACATAAACAGAAAAGGCCAGAAGTGGCGCTGTGGCTTAAGTGGTAGGGCACTAGGCTTGAGCAAAAAGAAGCCAGGGACAGTGCTCAGGCCCTGAGTCCAAGCCCCAGGACTAGCAAAAAAAAAAAAAAAGACCATCTTTTTCCCATCAAATTGCCTTGACTCTTTTGATTACATTTTTGTTCCATCATTGTATTGTCTATTCTTGCTTTTTCCAGTCCTTGGGCTTGGACTCAGGGCCTGAGCAGTGTCCCTGGCTTCTTTTTGTTCAAGGCTAGCACTCTACCTCTTGAGCCACAGCACCACTTCTGGCTTTTTCTATTTATGTGGTTCTGAGGAATCGAACCCAGGGCTTCATGCATGCTAGGCAAGCACTCTACTGCTAAGCCACATTCCCAGCCCCTATTGTCTATTCTTTTATATTTTATTATTATTGTAGGTGTATAGTAAGTTTTGAAGTTAGGTAGGATTAGTCTTCACTGCTTTTCTCCCAGGTCCTTTATCTTTCCAGATACATTTTCAAACCAATTTGTTGATGTTCAATGAATAACCTAGAAGGATTTGTTTTGAGTTGTATTCAATTTTCCCAATTGAACTGGGAAAAACTGACACCTTTTTGTTCATTCATTTGGCTTTTGTTGTTGTTGTTTACTTTTGTTTATTTGCCAGTCCTGGGGTTCAACCTCTGGGCCTAGGCATTGTCCCTGAGATTTTTGCTCAAGTCACAGCTTCACTTCCAGCCTTTTCTGTGATTAGAGATATGAGAGTCTCATGGACTTTCCTCCCGGGCTGGCTTTGAGCAACGATCCTCAGATCTCAGCCTCCTGAGTAGCTAGGATTATAGGCATGAGCACTGGTGCCAGGCAGTTGGTTGATTTTTATTAAGATGCATTAGTTATACAATTCTTGTGACATTCTGCCTCTCTCTCTCTTTCTCTCTCTCTCTTGCTCTCTAGCCCTGTGTGTGTATGTATATATACATATGCAATATATCCCAAACAACCTCACCCCCTTCATCACGCTCCCTTTTCTTCCTCCAGTCTTAAAACAAATTCAATAGGTTTCGTTGTTCCTATTAAATACATGTGAACAAACCATTTCAACCATACTCCTCACTAATTGTTAACCCTCCCTGCTCCTGCTGGCACTACCCCCAACAGCACCTGGTTTATTTTCCTGCCATTCATTTTAGTGTGTATTAATGGCACAAAGAGGTTTCACTGGAGTATTTCAGATATACATATATCATATTTTGCTCTGAGTAACCCTTTTTATTGCTTCTCTTTCCCTGTCCTCCCTCCAACCCCATTGATAAATAGCTTTCATTGAAATTCCTCACACAGTCTTCAATGCTGGGCACTGGTAACTCATGCCTGTAACCCTAGCTACTCAGGTGACTGAGATCTGAATATCATGGTTTAAAGCCAGCCTAGACAGAAAAATCCTCAAGATTCCTATCTCTGATTAACTATCAAAATGACGGAAGTGGAGATGTGGCTCAAATAACAGATTACTAGCCTTGAGAAAAAGCTAGGGGGGGAACTTGAAGCCCTGAGTTCAAGTCCCAGTACTGGCACCTAAATAAATATATAAGCAATCAAATACATAATTTCTTCATACATAGTTGAAATGCATTTCAAAATTATGTATCTGCCAGCATTCTTTTTCCTTCTCCTCTCTCCCCTATATCCCTAAATAGCCTCATAGTTAAAGAACTGACATGTCATATCTTTGAGTCTTCTTATTCAGGTAAATGGGATATCTCATTTGTTTCCACTACCCATTCCTTCCTTTTTCCTTCCTTCCTTCCTTCCTTTCTCTCTCTCTCTTCTTTCTTTCTTTCTTTCTTCCCTTCTTTCTTTCTTTCTTTCTTTCCTCCTTCCTTCTTTCCTTCCTTCCTTCCTTCCTTCTTTCCTTCCTTCCTTCCTTCCTTCCTTCCTTCCTTCCTTCCTTCCTTCCTTCCTTCCTTCCTTCCTTTCTTTTTTTACCAGTCCTGGGCCTTGAATTCAGGGCCTGAGCACTGTCCCTGGCTTCTTTTTGCTCAAGGCTAGCACTTCTGCCACTTGAGCCACAGCACAACTTCTGGGCGTTTTCTATATATGTGGTACTGGGGAATCGAACCCAGGGCTTCATGTATACAAGGCAAGCTTTCTTGCCACTAGGCCATATTCCCAGCCCCCTTTCTTTTTTCCTTCCTTCCTTCCTTCCTTCCTTCCTTCCTTCTTTCTTTCTTTCTTTCTTTCTTTCTTTCTTTCTTTCTTTCTTTCTTTCTTTCTTTCTTTCTTTCTTGCTTCCTTTTCCTTTTCTTTCTTTCTTACCTTTCTTGTGCTGGTCCTAAAGCTTGAACTCAGGGCCTGGGCATTATCCATGAGCTTTTTTGCTCAAGGCCTGAGCACTGTCCCTGGCTTCCTTTTTGCTCAAAGCTAACACTCTACCACTTGAGCTACAGTGCTACTTCTGGCTTTTTCTGTTCATGTGGTGCTGAGGAATCAAGCCCATGGCTTCATGCATGCTAGGCAAGCACTCTAAGACTAAGCCACATTCCCAGCCCCGGTTTTGTTTTTTTTTGTGCCAGTTCTGGGGCTGGAACTCAGGGTCTGGGCATTGTTCCTGAGCTTTTGTGCTCAAGGCTAGTGCTCTATCATTTAAGTCATAGCTTCACTTACGGGTATTTTTTTGTGCTTAATTTGAGATAAGACTCGCATGGACTTTCTTGCCTGGACTGATTTCAAACTGTGATCCTCAGATCTTAGCCTCCTGAGTAGCTAGGGGAGCCACCAGCACCTGGCTAAGGTCCCATCCTCCCCTTAGGAAGTCGTTTTTTTCACCGTCTCTGAGCTTTTTCTTTGGCAGTTGTGTGGCCTGGGTATGGTCTTTGAGCTTTTTTGTGCTCAAGGCTAGCACTCTGCTACTTGAGCCACAGTGCCACTTCTGGTTAATTAGAGATAAGAGTCTCATGGAGACTTTTCTGCCCATGCTGGCTTTGAACCATGATTCTCAGATCTCAGCCTCCTGAGTAGCTTGGATTACAGGTGTGAGCCCCCAATGCCTGGGTCTGAGTTTTTTGCTCAAGGATAGTGCCCTACCACTAGAGCCACAGCTCCACTTGCTAATTTGTTTGGTTTTTAATTGGAGATAAGAGTACATAGTAGTAGCTATAGTGTTGTGTGTGTATGTGTGTATGTGTACGTGTGTATTGGTATTAGTGCTTGAACTCAGCACCTTGTGTTCTCACTCAGATTCCTTGCTCATGGTTGGTGCTCTCTTACTTTATACCTCTATTGCAGCATTTTGCTGGTTAATTGGAGGCTTGAAAACTTTCTACCCAATCTGGCTTCAAACCCATAGTTTTCCAGGCCTCAGCTTCCCGAGTAGCTAAGGCTACAGGCATGAGCCGCCAGGATCCAGCAACTGTATGTTATTTCTATTTTTAATTTTTTTATGTTTGCCCTAGGGTTTGAATTCAGGGCCTGGACACTGTCCTTAAGCGTTTGTGCTCAAGGGTAGTGCTATGCCACTTGAACTATAGCTCCACTTCTGGCTTTTTTGGTAGTTAATTGGATATAAGGCTCACAGATTTTCCTGCCTGATCTGGCTTCCAACTGTGATCCTCAGATCTCAGTCCTCCTGAATAGCTAGGATTATAGGCGTGAGCCACTAGTGCTCAGCTTTCTTTTCTTTTCTATGTACTTTTCCCCAGAAATTTTCTTTAAATTTTTTATTTTGATGATTCCAAACTTACAGAAAAGTTTCATGAATAGAACAAAGAATTGCTATATGCTTTTCATCTAGAGTCATCAAATGTTAAGTTTATCATATTTGTTTATGCTATTTTATTTCCTTTTTTATCTTAATTGATTACAGTTGCAGATACAATGCCTTTTATTGATAAATATTCAGTGTAAATTTCCTAAAATATGGAGTTATCTTACATAAACATAGGAGAATTATCAAAAATCAGGATATTCATATTAATATAATAGTATTATATATTTAATTTAAAGACTATTTAAAACCAATTACTTCAATGCTTCCTTTTAAAATTTTTGTTTTTTGTTGACATTATAAAGGTGATATATATAGTCAACACTGTCTTTTATAGCAAAAGAATCTTCTGAATAATGTTCATTTGATTGTTATATGACTTTAGGTGCTTTTTTTCCAGTTGGTAAAATTTTACTTTAAAAAATGACCATTATCAGGTTGTCTTAGTTTTAAGAATTTCTCAATTTTATCTTTGGAAGAGATCATGATCTCTTCAAAAAGAGGGGCCTTTATTTTCTTGTACTCTGACTGTAAAGATATTTTATTAAATTTTCAGGATTTTTCCACTTCAGGATCAGTTTTATCTTCACAAATCATAATGGACTTGTGAAAACTCACGAAGACCAAAGGAACCTTCAACAACCAGCAACAACACAGGAACTCTATAGCAAAGGGTCTTGTTCTTGAGCAAAGCACATATCACCCTGGGTGTAGAGCCATGACTGAATCCAGCTATCAGTCAGAACAGCATCCTAAATCTCAGTGGCCTACATGTTTTCAAATAAATATATTGTAAGCTCATCTCTTTTCCATAGCTTCTCTTTTGATTCTTTCAGTATAAAGAGTTCCTTAGTCTTTCAGTGTGTGTGTGTGTGTGTGTGTGTGTGTGTGTGTGTGTGTGTGTGTGCGCGCGCGCGCGCACGCCGGTCCTGGAGATTGAAGTCAGAGCCTGGGCACAGTCCCTGAGCTTTTTCTCTCAAGGCAGCACTCTACCACTTAAGGCACAGTTCCACTTCTGGCTTTTATTTTGTGTGGTTAATTGTAGATAAGTGTCGCAGGGACTTTCCTGCACAGGTTGGCTTCAAATTATGATCCTCAGATCTCAGCCTCCTGAGTAGCAAGGATTACAAGCATGAGCCTCCAGCCCCCAGCTTCTTTGTATTTCTTTCTTTTTTTTTTTTTTTTGCGCCAGTCCTGGGCCTTGGACTCAGGGCCTGAGCACTGTCCCTGGCTTCCTTTTGCTCAAGGTAGCACTCTGCCACTTGAGCCACAGCGCCACTTCTGGCCGTTTTCCATATGTGTGGGACTGGGGAATTGAACCCAGGGCTTCATGTGTATGACGCAAGCTCTCTTGCCACTAGGCCATATTCCCAGCCCCTTCTTTGTATTTCTTTTTTTTTTTTTTTTTGGCCAGTTCTGGGCCTTGGACTCAGGGCCTGAGCACTGTCCCTGGCTTCTTCCTGCTCAAGGCTAGCTACTCCGCCACTTGAGCCACAGCGCCGCTTCTGGCCGTTTTCTGTATATGTGGTGCTGGGGAATCGAACCTAGGGCCTCGTGTATCCGAGGCAGGCACTCTTGCCACTAGGCTATATCCCCAGCCCATTCTTTGTATTTCTTGACACTGACATTTATGGAAAGTACAGTCCAATTATTTTTTATACTGTCCTTCAATTTGTCTGGTGATCCTCATGATTCAATCTGGGTTATGCATTTGGTAGGAATATCACAGAAGTGATGTTGTAACCTTTTCAGCATCATATCTTATCAAGAGACCTATGATGTTTATTTGTCCTTTTAATGATGCCACTGTAAAGTTACTGTAATTAGGAAGCTGAGGCAATTATTATTGGTGATGTTTCCAAATGGTGATTTTCAGGTGTCATCATTCTTCCAACATGTATTCATTGGTTTTTTTAATGTAAAGGAGAACTTTAATTCCTCCTGAATCTATTTTTTATATACTCATATACTAATAGTTGTTTATTTTACTCAATGACTTGTAACATTAATATCATTCCTTGTTTTGAGATTTTGACGTACATTTATTTTGTGTGTGTGTGCTGATACTGGGGCTTGAACTCAAGGCCTTGCATTCTCACTTGGCTTTTTTGTTCAAAACTGGCATTCCACTACTCGAACCACATCTCCACTTCTGGATTTTTTTGCTAATTGTTGGAGAGAAGAGTCTCTCAGATTTGTCGGGGCTGGCTTCAAACTGCAATCCTCAGATTTCAGCCTCTTGAGTAGCTAGGACTACCACCAGCACCAGGCTAACATTTTGACATTTACATATCCCATATTTGACTAGTAGAATCTCCAAAGTAACAGAACAAATAAAATTTACATGCGTAAGTATGTGTTCATTATATATACATATGGGAAATTATTAGATTGGTCCATAAGACTGAAGAAGTTAAAAAGTTCCACAATGCGTATCTGTAAGCTGGAGATCTGAAAGCCTCAAAACAGAAGAGGCTGGTGATGCAGCCCTTGCCCAGGGCCAAAGGTCCAAGAGCCTACCAGAAAGCTGCTGGTGCAAGTCCCTCATTCTAAAGGCTTGGAGTCCAAAGGACTTGGAGTCTGGTTGATGTCCACAGACAGCAGAAAATGTACCCACTCCAGAAGAGAGAGGCAGCAAGATATGGTGCTTCCCTCTTCTTTCCATTCTATCTTATTGGTGCCTGGTCACATTCAGTCAGTCTTGCCCACTCAGTTTTCTTATAGCCTGTCGTCTCTGGAAAGATCCTCACAGACACAGCTACAAGTAACCAATTCTCTAGGCATCTTTGTGTGTGTATGCGGGGGTTGGGGGGGGTGTCCATACTCAGGGCCTGGGCACTGTCCCTCAGATTTTTCACTCAAGGTTAGTACTTGATCACTTGAAGCATAGTTTCATTTCAGGCATTGTGGTGGTTGATTGAAGATAAGCATCACATAGACTTTTCTTTGAACCACAATCCTCAGATCTCAGTCTTCTGGGTAGCTGGGATTATAAGCATGAGCTATCAGTGCCTGGCTCTAGGCATCTTTTAATTCATTTAAACTGGTGTTTAAATTAAACCATCATTCCCTCCAAGCCGATTCTTGTATCCTTTTAGTTATTATGACTTCATCTTTCTTTGAGCAGTTCCTTACTTGATAACCCTACACGTTTTTTGTCCCTCTTATCATTTCCCTGACTCTGCTGTGGAATCATACATTTTCCCACTGAGGACCCCTATTTTTAGGAGAAAATGGAATTTAGAATTCAATATTTGGGTGCTATAGTAATCCTTAACAGTTTGCTTTTTTATTTGAAAAAAAACTTTGTGTTTTTAATCTAAAAAATAATCTGCCCTTTGCTGGACATGTTGGCAGATGGGCACTATCTGCCTATAGAGGGTATTGGCTATTGATGTGATTGGAAAGCTAAAGAAGACTCAGTACTGGAAATGGTGGTCACAAGATGGAGTTGGAACAGTTGAAAGGATAATGACTTAGAAGTTCCAATCAGTAAGAACTCACTGTCTATCACATGGTGCACTTGGAACTTTACATTTTCTCTGATCCCTAAAGTAATTCTGGAAGATGGCTAGTAATGACTGAGGTAGTATAAGAACCCAGAGAGGGAGAAGATGATGGGAGAGACTATTGAAAGTAACTTTTCTCTGGCTTTTGGAGCAGGCACTCTAGTATAATTTTCTAGGAGTTTGAAGAAGACATTATTGTTCCCGATTTGCCAACCAATGAGATCTGGGGTAGCCATGTATTCTCTGGCTATCTCATAGGGTAGATATGAGAATCAACTTAAATAATATTATCAAGATCAGATTTGTTAGCCCTGAAGTGCTGCACAAATGGAAATTATTACTATTTACCTGGCTTATGAACCTGGAGTGTTCTCTCTGACCAGAGCCCATAATTCTTTTTGAAATGCAATTGACTGGGAGAGAGTGAGGGAAGGGGTGACATTGTCCAAAAAGAAATGTACTATTTACCTGACTTACATAACTATAACCCCTCTGCACCTCATC
This sequence comes from Perognathus longimembris pacificus, assembly GCF_023159225.1. Classification (NCBI taxonomy): domain Eukaryota; kingdom Metazoa; phylum Chordata; class Mammalia; order Rodentia; family Heteromyidae; genus Perognathus; species Perognathus longimembris. The sequence goes on along the minus strand of NC_063188.1, from coordinate 71,467,789 downwards.
TTTATAATAATAAATTTTACAAAGAAATGCAATTGATCTAAATTACACGAGACCTCAAGTGGACCTATCTTTTCACTATGTACCAGAGCATTTCTAGGACATTCTTTTAGCAAATTGGGTTTGTTTGGTTTTGTTGCAGTGCTAGGAATCTAACCCTAGAGTCTTATGTAGAGTGGACAAGTGCTCTAACATTGAGTCATAGCCTGGAAATCAACTTTGGTCGATATTTTTTTGTCTATGTACTGGTACTGGAGCTTGAACTCAGGGCCTCAAATTCACTTGACTTTTTTTTGCTCACAGCTGGTGCTCTACCAGTTGAGCTACATCTCCACTTTTGGCTTTTTGCTGATTAGTTGGAGGTAGCGTCCCATAGACTTTTCTATCTGGGTTGGCTTCAAACTGCAATCCTCAGCTTTCAACCTCCTAAGTAGCTTGGATATAGGCATGACCCTGATCCTTTTGATAAATTTTGAGTTAGTTGATGCTACCAATCATAGTTGGTCTAGGTTATAGAAATTATGTATGCCTTTTCTTGTATGATTTTCTAGGACAGTGTTTTGGCAAATTTTGAGTTATCTACTTTTCCTTGGTAACAGGTGGCTTCTAAGCTACACCACCCTCCACCTCAGGGATCCTTACTTTTGGTGTTCACTCTCTTCTGTCATTTTTTTTTTCTTTTAAGTATGGGCTAATCTACAGTCTTGTTCCCAACCAGTAGGATGTGGTAAAGATGGTAAGATTCCACTTAATTAGGCTACCTAAGACTAACTTCTATCCTGCTAGACCTAATTCTTCCCCTTGTTGGCAGATGTATGCACGTGTGTGTGTGTGTGTGTGTGTGTGTGTGTGTGTATGTATGTGTGTATGTGACTGAGAATCAAACTCAGAACCTTGCACATGCTAGGCATGTGCATTAACTGAATTATATCCTCAGCATCCTTGTTGACTTGGATGAAACAAATAGCCATGATGGAGAGGTCTGTGTACTAGAAACTGAGGCTCTTTATCCAAAAGTCTTTGAGAAATGGAAAATCTGCCATAACCACATGATCTTGGAAGTGAGGTAGCCGGCAATGAAACATTTTGTCAAGCCTTCTGATGAGACCCATGGCTGACACTTTGATTGAAGCCTTGTGAGAGACCCTGAAGCAGAGGACTGAGCTAAATGTGCTTAGATTACTGGCCCATGGAAACTATGAGATAAATAAATGTTGGTTTAATTCACTAAATTGTGGTTGCTTGTTACTCAACATTAGATAACAAATACAGTAATCATCCTTTTATGTAAGTTTCTCTAATCATCTATTCTTGCCTTTATTTCATACAACTGTATATTCCCTCCCTTGAACCAACTTCATATTGCCCCACTTTCTCCAAAAATTTTCTATTAATTGTTTTTGGATGTGGGAAAGGGAGGAAGGGAGAATGATAGAGGAGAGAATGATTGGAATATATTGTAGACATGTGTGGAAATGTAACAATAGAATCCATCCTTTGTATAACTAATATAAGCTAAGAAGAAAGAAGAAAGGCAGGCAGGAAGGCAGGCAGGCAGGAAGGAAGGAAGGAAGGAAGGAAGAAGGAAAGAAAGAAGGAAGGAAAGAAGGAAGGAAGGAAGGAAGGAAGGAAGGAAGGAAGGAAGGAAGGAAGGAAGGAAGGAAGGAAGGCACGTAGCTGAGCACTGCTGGCTCATACCTATAATCCTAGCTCCTAAGGAGGCAAAGATCTGAGAATATGGGTTTGAGGCCAGCCCCAGCAGACAAATCTGAGAGACACTTATTTATAATCAACCAACGAAGAGCCAGAAGTGGAAGTATGGCTCAAGTAGAAAAGTACCAGTCTTAAGACAAAAAGCTAAGGAGAGTACAAGGCCCTGAGTTCATGCCCTCATACTAGTAACAAACACAGTGGTACTGGATCAAAGCTAACAATTAAATCAATGGAACACCATAGACTATTCAGAAAAAAAACTTAGGTTTGGGGAGAATTTAGTATATTGATGATGATTAGTGAAAAGTTAGATTGAACAAAAAAAGTATTGGATACTTGGCTTATGACTGGCAAAAATCAAGTTGTATCTATATCTCCATGTTTACATTAAAATAGATTTTGGTGTTTCAAAGATACAGTTATTCAGAAATCATTCATATTTTTAGTCATAGTCACTTAAGAAAGGAGGAAAACCTAAATATTCATCAGCAAGTGAATAGAGAAATTGTGGAACAGCTACACATGGGACGACTACTCAGAAATATAGGCAACACATGGAATGAATCTTGGAATCATTATACTGAATGAATAAAATCAGACAAAACCCAGCACATCTTGTATTGTTCCACTTTGATATTATCCATGAACAGGTAAAGCCACATAAAACTATAAAACTGATAGAAGCCAGAGCAGTGGCACTTCTGGGAGAAGATTGATGTTGAAGGGTCATTACGATAATGGAAGTGTTCTGTATCTTGATAGAGATGTTGGTGAAATGGGTTCATACTTTTGTCAAAACTGAGCTTTTCACTTAAGAGCTGAACATTTCATTGTGTGTAAATTATACCTCAATGTAAAACTAATATTACTATCATTAGTTACAATACCATTCAAAGGTGTGGAAGAAAGTAGGAATATATATTTTTATAGTCTAAACTGGGGAAGACTTTTATCATGTAACTCAGAATTCAGAAACTATAGAGGATAAAATGGTATTTACAGCTGTGTGCTGCTGGCTCACCCCTATAATCCAAGCTACACAGAAGGCTGAGATATGAAGATCACAGTTCAAAGCCAGCACAGGCAGGAAAGTCTGTGAAGGTCTTTTTTTTTTTTTTTTTTTTTTGCTAGTCCTGGGCCTTGGACTCAGGGCCTGAGCACTGTCCCTGGCTTCTTCCCGCTCAAGGCTAGCCACTCTGCCACCTGAGCCATAGCGCCCCTTCTGGCCGTTTTCCATATATGTGGTGCTGGGGAATTGAACTGAGAGCTTCATGTGTAGGAGGCAAGCACTCTTGCCACTAGGCCATATTCCCAGCCCCAGGTCTTTTTTCCAATTATGTCATGTTCATGGAATTATATGAAATATATAGTATTAATTAAACAAGACAATTGCAAAACAGTATGTATTATAAGTTTGTTATTTATATAAAGCAACTACTGTTAGCATGGAGACATATATAAAGAGGCCAGGTGCTGGTGGCTCACATCTGGTACCCTAGCTACCCAGAAGGCTGAGAACAAGAGGTCTCTGTTTAAGGCCAGTCTAAACAAAAAATTTATTATATGCCTTCTCAATGTATAGCTGGGCGAAATGACACAAGCCGGCCATTACAAGCTATGTGGGGAGACTGAGATTCGGAGGGAGGCCCTCTCTGTCCAAGGCTAGCCCAGGCAGAAAAGTCTGAGACTTCATCTCCACAAAGGGAAGCTGGATGTGATGGCATGGTGGCATGCATGTCTTTTCAGCAACAAATGGAAGCCTACAGCAGGAAGACTGCAGGTCAATCATGCCCTCAGGTGGGAATTGAGAATCTCTGTCAAAAATAACTGGCAAAAGTGTTGAGGATTTAGCTCAGTGGAAAAACATGCCTGGTATACCCTGAGTTCTGTCCTCAGCTCTGACAAAAGCAAAAACAAAACCCTAAACAGACAAACAAAACAAAAAAAGCAGCAAAAACAGAGCTAGAAGCCAGGTGCTGCTGGCTCGTGTCTGTAATCCTAGCTATGGATGATTGCAGTTCAAATCGAACCTGGACAGGAAAGCCCATGAACTCTTATCTTTAATTAAACATCAAAAAGACAGAAGTGGGGTGGTGACACTAGTGGTAGAACACCAGCCTTGAATGAAAAAGCTCAGGGACAGTGCCCAGGTCCTGAATTCAAGCTCCAGGACGGACACAAAACTAGAGCTAAAGGCATGGCTCAAATGGTAGCACACCGGCCTAACCAGTTCCAAAACCCAGTTCTGCCACACGAAAGGCATATGTAACAAACTAGTAATTATATTTTCTTCATTGAATGTTTGTGTAATGTTCAAATTTTTAAAATATGTATCACTTTCATCATCAGAAAACCTGAAGATACATCTTTTAAAATATTCTCATACTTATATCACCAGTCCTGGGATTTGAATTTAGATAGCACTCTACTACTTGAGCCACAACTGCACTTTTGGTTTGGGATTTTGTTTTGTTTTAGTGTGGGGGGGTATTTTTTGGCACTTTATTGGAAATGAGTCTCGCAGACTTTTCTGCCCCAGCTGGCTTTAAACCATCATCCTCAGATCTCAGTCTCTTGAATAACTAGCATTACCATCATTGCCCAGCTAGTCATGGTTCTTTTCTTTTCTTTTTTTTTTTTTTTTTTGACCAGTCCTGGGCCTTGGACTCAGGGCCTGAGCACCATCCCTGGCTTCTTACCGCTCAAGGCTAGCACTCTGCCACCTGAGCCACAGCGCCCCTTCTGCCCCTTTTCCATATATGTGGTGCTGGGAATCGAACCGAGAGCTTCATGTGTAGGAGGCAAGCACTCTTGCCACTAGGCCATATTCCCAGCCCCATGGTTCTTTTCTTCTTCTTCTTCTTCTTCTTCTTCTCTCTCTCTCTCTCTCTCTCTCTCTCTCTCTCTCTCTCTCTCTCTTTCTCTTTCTTTCTTTCTGTCTTATTTCCTTCCTTCCTTCCTTTTTCTTTCTTTCTCTCTCCCCTCTTTTCTTCTTTCTTTCTTTCATTCTTTTTCTCTCTCTCCCTCTCTCCCTCCTTTCTTTCTTTCTTTCTTTCTTTCTTTCTTTCTTTCTTTCTTTCTTTCTTTCTTTCTTTCTTTCTTTCTTTCTTTCTTTCTTTCTTTCTTTCTTTCTTTCTTTCTTTTTTGCCAGTTCTGCGGCTTTGCACTCTGGGCCTGGTCTCTGTCTCTGAGCTTTTGTGTTCAAGGCTAGTGCTTTTCCACTTGAGCCACAGCTCCATTTCCATCTTTTTGTGATTAATTGGAGACAAGAGTCTCGCAGACTTTCCTGCCCAGGCTAACATTAAACTGCAATCCTCAGATCCCAGTCTCCTGAGTAGCTAGGATTACAGGTGTGAGCCACTAACATTCAGCTTAGTCATGGTTCTTGAGTGCAAATGAATCAGCAAAGACTCTGGTTAAGTGTAGCAGAAAATGAAATTATTGAAATTCCATTATTAGAAATTGGAATTGGGATGATTGCAAAATGTGGCAGAATCATGTAATATTTATTGAATACCTAGTCCTTTTAAAGGAGTTAGATGAAGCCAGGTGACTGATTCTGATCAATGAACTGTGCATTGAAGAGCTGGTGCTTAATCATAATCTCTCTTCCTATGGGCAACCTACAAGATGGTGGGTCAGTCACAAGATGGTAGAGCTTCTATCAGTCTGGATCCCAGAGTTACTATTTGGAATGGAATGAAAAACTGCTAGACCTGTAGTAGATTTTAAATAAGCAAAGTAACTCAGTAGACTGCCTACCCTCCCATTTACAATGGGATCATGAGTTTGAAGCTAGCCTGGGATACATAGTGATATCCTATCTCAAGAGGAAAGGATGAAAGGTAAAAAGGCAGGAAGAAAGAAGGAAGGAAGGAAGGAGGAAAGAAGGAAAGAAAGGAGAAAACAAAAATGTTTATACACATCAAGTCATCATAACTTTTTTTTTTGCCAGTCCTGGGGCTTGAACTCAGGGCCTGAGCACTGTCCCTGGCTTCTTTTTGCTCAAGGCTAGCACTCTGCCACTTGAACCACAGCGCTACTTCTGGCTTTTTTCTATATATGTGGTGCTGAGGAATCGAACCCAGGGCTTCGTGTGTAAGAGGCAAGCACTTTTGCCACTAGGCCATATTCCCAGCCCCTCATTATAACTTTTTTAAATTACCAAAACATAAGACAGGGGCTGGGAATATGGCCTAGTGGCAAGAGTGCTTGCCTCCTACACATGAAGCTCTCAGTTCGATTCCCCAGCACCACATATATGGAAAAGGGGCAGAAGGGGCGCTGTGGCTCAGGTGGCAGAGTGCTAGCCTTGAGCGGGAAGAAGCCAGGGATGGTGCTCAGGCCCTGAGTCCAAGGCCCAGGACTGGCCAAAAAAAAACAAAAAAAAAAAAAAAAAAAACAAAAACATAAGACAGCATATCCTGACTAATAGAAAGGCACGTCAGATAATTCCTGGTGTTCATGAGAGGCCCGAAGAACCAGTCAGGGTCCTAAACCAGTAGGGGCACAACCAAACCCTAAGGCCCAAATGCCAGCTAAGATTTTGCTCTAGGAATATTTTCATAAGATAATTTCCCCCTTCTCCCAATGGTCAAATGAATACTTACCTGTATAGTCCTGAACTCTATCTGAACATTATAACTGTACTATCTGTTTTCTTTTGGCAGTACTGAGGCTTGAACTTAGTACTTGCACTTGCTGGTCCCATGCTCCACCACTTGAGTCCTATCTCCCTATCTGATTCTTAAAGTATGCAGCTTTTTTGTGTCATTTCCTCAACATTCAAAAGTTCTAGGTGGGGTCATGGGATTGACCATGCTCAGTCTTACATGCCAATGCACCAGCCACTAGGGGATAGAAAGAAAATCTTTTTTCCCTCCTTTTTGGAGTGGTGCTGGGAATTGAACTTAAGGCCCCACACTAAGCAGGCTCTCTACCACTGAGATACACCTCCAACCTGGGAAGAGGGAAAAGGAATGTATGCTGTCTCCCTAGTTTTGACCTCTAAACCTAGCTTGAGATTTTTCGCAAATAAAAAGAGTGTTTCAGCTGGGTGCTAGTTGCTGGTTGCTCATGCCTCTAACCCTAGCTACTCGGGAGGCTGAGATTGAGGATCATGGTTCGAAGCCAGGTGGGCGTAGGAAAGTCCATGAGACTCTTATCTCTAACTAACCACCAGACAACTGGAAGTAGAGCTGTGGCTCAAAGTGGTAGAACACTAGCCTTGAGCGAAAAAAGCTCAAGGACAGTGCCCAGGCCCTAAGTTCAAGCCCCACAATCAACAACAACTAAAAAGAGTGCTTGAATGCTGATCAGTCCATTGTCCACTCTATTCTACCTCTCTTTCATTTGTTTAAGGGAAACATGCCCCTGAAAAGAGAAAAATCTATCTAATCTGCCAATTTCCTTTTTTGTAATCTTTAAATGGTTGTACAAAGGGTTTACAGTTGCACATGTCCATTTATGTATCCAGTGCTTCTTGACCAGACTCACCCCTTCCATCATTCTTTCCCATCTCCTCTACCTTCCCTCCTAATATTTCCTCACTATTTTCTAACCACTAATACTCCTCAATTCATGTGTTGAGTTGACCTTGAATTTGGTTCTTATATATGACACCAAAAGCATTATCAACAAAAAAAGATTGGATTTGAGTGATGGAAATATAATTCAGTAATACAACACTAGTCTGGTATGCAATTCAATCCCAAAACTGCAAGGAAGAAGTGATGGAATATGAGTGGAAGAGCAAGGGAGGGAGGGAGGGAGGAAAGTGAGAAGGGAGGGAGGGAACAATTGGATTTTACTTTTTTAAAAAAGCTGTGACTCCAACGATAATTCAGCCAGATGTTGGTGGCTCACACCTGTAATTGTAGCTACTCAGGAGGCTGAGATCTGAGGATTGCAGTTCAAAACCAGCTCAGAGAGGAAAATTGATGACTCATTTCAAAAAGCCACAAATGAAGCTATGATTCAAGTGATAGAATCCCAGCCTTAAGCAAAGAAGCTAAGGGACAGCATTCAGGCCCTCAGCTCAAGCCCCAGTACAGACAGACAGATGGATGGACGGGGACACACACACACACACACACACACACACACACACACACACACACACACACACACAGCCTTAGTGCCTGTCTGCTCTCTAGATTTTGCCCTATCTTTCTTCTCACTGCCACTTTCTCATGTTACCTTTCCCTTTCAGCCTCTTCTCCCTCACCCTTGACCCACTCCGTTTTGCCTTCCATTCCTTCCTTCTTGCCCCATTGTGATTTGCCATCCACTCCCATTACTCCATGGAAACTGCTATCTGCAGACTGCCAGCGATCTTGTTGCTAAATCTGGTGGCTGCATTTCAGACCTTGTTTTGTGTAACATTTGGTACTGTGGACCACTCCCTCATTGGGAACATGATTAGTCCTTGATTTGAACTTCCTCTGTACTTCTTTGGCCCCCATTTCAGTCACTCGAGGGGCCCTCTTCCTCTGCCCTTCTCTTCAATGTTTTTGTTTGATAATGCTATGTTCAAGCCCTAGTCTCCTCTCATTCTGATGGAAATATACAAAGATTAACCAAAATGAAAAAAGCAAAGGCTATT